>NC_048569.1:5421670-5526670 GCF_013265735.2 Oncorhynchus mykiss | reverse complement strand
TCTCTTTTCTCTCTACTCTTCTCTTTTCTCTCTACTCTCTTTCCTCTCTACTCCCCTCTTTCCTCTCTACTCCCCTCTTTCCTCTCTACTCCCCTCTTTCCTCTCTACTCCCCTCTTTCCTCTCTACTCCCCTCTTTCCTCTCTACTCCTCTCTTTTCTCTCTACTCCCCTCTTTCCTCTCTACTCCCCTCTTTCCTCTCTACTCCCCTCTTTCCTCTCTACTCCCCTCTTTCCTCTCTACTCCCCTCTTTCCTCTCTACTCCTCTCTTTTCTCTCTACTCTTCTCTTTTCTCTCTACTCTCTTTCCTCTACTCCTCTCTTTCCTCTAGTCCTCTCTTTTCTCTCTACTCTTCTCTTTTCTCTCTACTCTCTTTTCTCTCTACTCTCCTCTCTTTTCTCTCTACTCTCTTTTCTCTCTACTCTCTTTTCTCTCTACTCCTCTCTTTCCTCTCTTTTCCATCTACTCCTCTCTTTCCTCTCTACTCTCCTCTCTTTCCTCTATACTCCTCTCTTTCCTCTCTACTCTCCTCTCTTTTCTCTCTCCTCCTCTTTCCTCTCTCTATGCTGCCCTCTCCCTACTCTCCTCTCTGCCCCCCTCTCCTCTCTGCACCCCTCTCCTCTCTGCCCCCCTCTCCTCTCTGCCCCCTCTACTCTCTGCCCCCTCTACTCTCTGCCCCCCTCTACTCTCTGCCCCCCTCTACTCTCTGCCCCCTCTACTCTCTGCCCCCCTCTACTCTCTGCCCCCCTCTACTCTCTGCCCCCCTCTACTCTCTGCCCCCTCTACTCTCTGCCCCCCTCTCCTCTCTGCCCCCTCTACTCTCTGCCCTCTCTCCTCTCTGCCCCCCTCTCCTCTCTGCCCCCCTCTACTCTCTGCCCCCCTCTCCTCTCTGCCCCCCTCTACTCTCTTCCCCCCTCTCCTCTCTGCCCTCTCTACTCTCTGCCCCTCTCTCCTCTCTGCCCTCTCTACTCTCTGCCCCTCTCTCCTCTCTGTCCCCTCTCATCTCTGCCCCCTTCTACTCTCTGCCCTCTTCTCTACTCTACTCTCTCTACTCTTTACTCTGGCCTCTACTCTCTGAGGGGTGCTTTGGTTTATCCACGATTGATGTGCACATTTGGAGGAGAAAGTGTTTGTTTCCCTGAAGAAGGAGGACTGGAGTGTTTTCTTGGTCCACCTACTGCACTGGAAGGGAGACAGCCAGGGAGCCAGCCAAGCGAGCGGAGGCAGGAGGACATAAACGATATGAAGGAGAGAGTGTTTAGTGTTTCTCCTAGGGCAGGAGTGTAAATGTTGTGAAGAAAGATAGGACTAGGAGGACCAGAGTTTTACAGGGAGCTGTTAACACAACAAGCAGGCAGTGGAGCGAGGGGAGGCGGGGGGGGGGACGGAGCGAGGGGAGGCGGGGGGGGGGACAAGGCGGGGGGAACGGAGTGAGGGAAGGAGCGAGGGGAGGCGGGGGGGGGGGGACAAGGCGGGGGGAACGGAGTGAGGGGAGGCGGGGGGGAAGGAGCGAGGGGAGGCGGGGGGGGGAACGGAGTGAGGGGAGGCGGGGGGGAAGGAGCGAGGGGAGGCGGGGGGGGGGACAAGGCGGGGGGAACGGAGCGAGGGGAGGCGGGGGGGAAGGAGCGAGGGGAGGCGGGGGGAACGGAGCGGGGGGGAGGCGGGGGGAACGGAGCGGGGGGGAGGCGGGGGGAACGGAGCGGGGGGAACGGAGCGAGGGGAGGCGGGGGGGGGACGGAGCGAGGGGAGGCGGGGGGAACGGAGCGGGGGGAGGCGGGGGGAACGGAGCGGGGGGAGGCGGGGGGAACGGAGAGAGGGGAGGCGGGGGGGGACGGAGCGAGGGGAGGCGGGGGGAACGGAGCGAGGGGAGGCGGTGGCAGGGGAGACTGGAGGGGAAACAATCCTTGGATTTATAGAGTTCATTTAATTCAGTAGAGCGGTAGAGGATGTAGAGAAGTCATAGAACCCATGTAAACAGGATTAGAGGGAGTTCCACAATTACATTCCCACTTAGTGTTATTGTGTGTGATTCTTCTATGAGAACATTACAATGCTTACACAGCCCTGCCGTGTACGATTTAGGATCATGGTGGTGATTACTGTAAATGTGTATTAAGCCACCGTTTGTTATGTAAATAATCCCACAGTAATACCGATGTTTTGTTGTGTAGAGCTATTCTTTGACTATAGAAGGATGGTAACAAGGCTAAAGCTAATCCTGTTTTCTATTCTGGGTGGTTAAAGCTCTGGGCCAGTAACCGAGGTTGCCAGTTCGAATCCCCGAGCCGACAATGGCGAAAAATCTGTTATTTTGCCCTTGAGCAAGGCAGTTAACCCCTGAAAACAACAGCTCCCGGACCCCCGGTTTGGCAGCGCCCTGCCCCTCTCGGGATTCAGAGGGGTTGAATTAAAAGCGGAAGTCAAGTTTAGGTTGGACCTTCATGATAGTTTGTTATCCCCTGTCACATTTCATTACGCTTTAAAGCAAAACCTTACACTCCAAATCACCGAATACGCCGATAGATGGTATGGGCATACTTGTCTAGAACACATTCTTCTGTCTATATCGTCACGAGAAAGTATATATATTTATTTGATATATATTGAATTTATATATCCTCAAAGTTCACAGTACGCCGTCAGATTAATGTTCTTCCTTCCCTCAGCTGCCATGGCGCAAAAGCATATTTTTATTTTTTTTTATTTTTTTTAAATCTCCTCTGCCCCTGCTACTTGCAGGCTCACGGGGCCCTTGAGCGTTGCCGTAGCAACCTGACTCCGGCACAGCTTCTCTGCCAGGCTGAACATGGTGATACTGCTGTAACTCGTAAAATTGACAGTGCAGTTTTGCTTCGGGGATTTTTACAACTAGGTTATCTACTTCACATGCTGATATTGACTTTTGGTATTATTTTGTGGAGCTTTGTTTTCTAGCTAGCAACCTAGCTAACCAGTCAGCCTTTCTAGAGAGAGAATTGCATTGTGGGTTTTGTATTGGACTTGAGCTCTGCAGATTTCCACAACAATTTTCACATGGCTGCGTCCTAAGTTATTATAATGGCGAAATGCAAAAAATATTTCACAGTTAGTTATTATTCTCACATATATTTGCATTATTTAACAATGTAAATCTAGGAATTTGTGGTTTCGAGTGGTTTATTCCTGTTACTGGGGAAAGGACGTGGTTAGGAAGCTACCATCGATCGCCATGACAATTCTCTCAGGTTGTTCAGTCAGTAGCCTAATGTCTGTATGTAAACTGGTTTTAACCAGAAGGACATGGAGCTGCGTTTTTGTCTTTTTAGAATACATATTTTTTTAAATATTGTTATGAAGGAGGATTATCATTAAACAAGAATAGTCTAGGGACGCTTTTTAAATATTTTTTTAAACACATAGCCAGTGGCCAAGATGCTGCATTCCCAGCAGTTGAGGTTTCTGCTCCTTTAGAAAACAAGAGAATCTGACCAATCACATTGCTATTCCTAGCAATAGAAAAAAAAAAGATTTTTCCATAGCAATTGTCATGTTGATTTGAATTGTGCTGACTGTAATGAGATGATTGTCATTTTGGCTGGAGGCTGGAGCACAGGTCATCTGTTACCATGCTCCTCACAGGTTATCTGTTACCATGCCCCTCACAGGTCATCTGTTACCATGCCCTTCACAGGTCATCTGTTACCATGCTCCTCACAGGTCATCTGTTACTATGCTCCATCTGGATATTACAGGAGAGTTTGATTGGATGCTGAGTCATATTGACTGGGATCAAAATGGAAGCAAGTGAGCCAGAACTGCACGGGTCTATCTGAACTTGTCCAGTGTAGAAACGTTTTTTTTTGTTTTTAATTTTTCCAATTGCGAAACGTTTTGCTACAGTGTGCACGAATGAATATGATCCTGGTGAACTGAGAGGGTGTTTTGCAGTCTGCCTCTCTCTTTCTCCGTGGTCACACAGGCTTCTTCTTGTGACTCCGGCTCAGCTAGGAGAGCTGGATGTTCCGGATGGGGGGACTGGCTTTAAAGTTGCACTATGCAGAAATTGCTCCCGTCACTTCCTGGTTGTTAAATTCTAATAGTTTTGCATTATTTCAGGTTGTGAAAAAACAAGCAAGTGTGTAGTGTAGAGAATCATTGTGCTTCTCTTAACCGCTCTAAAATATATGTTCCATAACTACAAAGATGTTGTATTTTCAGCTTTTTGAAGCTGGTGTACAAAACGGAACTTAAGAACGGGAAGCATAGAAATACTGCATATAGAACAGATTTACCTCTTCCTAGACTTGCGTTCAAGGAGAATGACCGATCTATCACTCTAATCCCCCCTCCCCCCCCCCCATAAAGTTACTTATTGCAGCTTTTAAAAAGTCAAATGGAGATATCTGTCACACAGACATCATAACCAGAAACAATGGTGACAGATTCACCCCCCCGTTGTACCTGTATCTTCCTGACCACTGTCTGTCTGCTAGCCTGAAGACGAGATGAATTTATAAACGTTTAACTGCGGAGGAATATCATCTCTTATTGCATGTATTTTTTGCTGACATCGTTCATAATGACAAGTATACAACTAGAGAGATGTGAAGTTTTCAAATCAAATGTTTACTAATATGGGTGATTTTAATGGTGACTACAACCGTCAAACTATTAGTAACTATTAGTTTGATGGGCCTTGAAATACATCCACAGGTACACCTCCAATGGACTCAAATGATGTCAATTAGCCTATCAGAAGCCTCTAAAGCCATGACATCATTTGAGTCAATTGGAGGTGTACCTGTGGATGTATTTCAAGGCCTACCTTCACACTCAGTGCCTCTTTGCTTGGCATCATGGGAAACGTGTGTTTACAATGGGGCTTTATTGGCATGGGAAACGTGTGTTTACAATGGGGCTTTATTGGCATGAGAAACGTGTGTTTACAATGGGGCTTTATTGGCATGGGAAACGTGTGTTTACAATGGGGCTTTATTGGCATGGGAAACGTGTGTTTACAATGGGGCTTTATTGGCATGGGAAACGTGTGTTTACAATGGGGCTTTATTGGCATGGGAAACGTGTCTTTACAATGGGGCTTTATTGGCATGGGAAACGTGTGTTTACAATGGGGCTTTATTGGCATGAGAAACGTGTGTTTACAATGGGGCTTTATTGGCATGGGAAACGTGTGTTTACAATGGGGCTTTATTGGCATGGGAAACGTGTGTTTACAATGGGGCTTTATTGGCAAGGGAAACGTGTGTTTACATTGGGGCTTTATTGGCATGAGAAACGTGTGTTTACAATGGGGCTTTATTGGTATGGGAAATGTGTGTTTACAATGGGGCTTTATTGGCATGAGAAATGTGTGTTTACAATGGGGCTTTATTGGAAAGGGAAACCTGTTTATGATGGGGCTTTATTGGCATGAGAAACGTGTGTTTACGATGGGGCTTTATTGGCATGAGAAACGTGTGTTTACAATGGGGCTTTATTGGCATGAGAAACGTGTGTTTACAATGGGGCTTTATTGGCATGAGAAACGTGTGTTTACAATGGGGCTTTATTGGCAAGGGAAACGTGTGTTTACAATGGGGCTTTATTGGCATGAGAAACGTGTGTTTACAATGGGGCTTTATTGGCATGAGAAACGTGTGTTTACAATGGGGCTTTATTGGCATGAGAAACGTGTGTTTACAATGGGGCTTTATTGGCATGAGAAACGTGTGTTTACAATGGGGCTTTATTGGCATGAGAAACGTGTGTTTACAATGGGGCTTTATTGGCATGAGAAACGTGTGTTTACAATGGGGCTTTATTGGCATGAGAAACGTGTGTTTACAATGGGGCTTTATTGGCATGAGAAACGTGTGTTTACAATGGGGCTTTATTGGCATGAGAAACGTGTGTTTACAATGGGGCTTTATTGGCATGGAACGTTTATTTCACTTGCTTTGGCAAAGTGAAAAGACAATAAACAAACAAGCAACTATCAAAATTGATCGGTAAATATTGCACTCCAAAAAGATTCACGTGTTATATTATTAGCTATGTACAGTGTTTTTAGCAATGTGCAAGTAGTTGTAGTATGAATAGTAGGGAGAGATGAATAAAACAGATCAATATTGCTGGTATTTACAATGTTGTTTGTGTTCCACTGGTTGCCCTTTTCTCATCGCCACGGGCCACATCTTGCTGCTGTGATTGCACACTGTGGTATTTTGCCTAATATATAAGGGAGTTTATCAATGTTTGATTTCTTTTCAACATCTTGTTTGGGTCTAGCAGGAGGGTTGGGAAGTTCAGCTCAGTTTCCACCTCGTTTTGTGGGCAGTGTGTCTTCTCTCGAGAGCCAGGTCTATTTGCTGCCTCTCACAATAGCAAGGCTATGCTCATAGTCAAGGATGTTCTTAGTTTTGGGTCAGTCACAGTGAGTGGTCAGGTATTCTGCCACTGTATGCTCTCTAAGGCCAGATAGCATTCAAATGTGCTCTGTTTGTTTTGGTTGACGCTTTCCAGTGTGTCGTGTAATTATCTTTTTGCTTTCTCATAGTTTGGTTGGGTCTAATTGTTTTGCTGTCCTGGGGCTATGTGGGGTCTGTTTGTCTTTGGGAACAGAGCCCCAGAACCAGCTGGATGATGGGACTATAGGTTCATTTCTCTCTAGGTGATGGCTCTGTGGTGGAATGTGTGAGCATTGCTTCCTTTTAGGTGGATGTAGAATTTAACATGTTATTTATGGATTTTGACAACTAGTGGGTATCGGCCTATTTCAGCTCTGTGTGCATTGTTCGGGGTTTTGCGTTGTACACAGTATATTTTTTTGTGAAATCTTGGTTGGTGAGCGGACCCCAGACCTCAGACCTCAGACCTAACAACCATAGAGGGCAATGGGTTCTATAACTGATTCTCTCTATCTCTATCTTGTTCCCACTCAGTCCTGTGGGCCGTATATATATTTTTGGCCTCCAGTCGACTGCCATGGAGGATTTAAAGGGACACGAGATGTTCTACTTCCCTAGACTCAGATTAACTCATTTGCTACTTCCCCCAGAGTCAAATGAAGTCATGGTTACCATTTCTTTTTTTTTTTGTCTCTTTGTGGAGTTTTAGGATAATTGAAGTTAGCTTATCGTTAGCTTAGCACAATTGCCGGAAGTCTGCGGTACAGTAGCTAGCTCCTCTAAGAAGCAGTGAAATAGACCTAACTACTCAAGCTGGGTGGTTAGCACTTCGTACTCTATGTATTCAGTAGCCATGAAGTGCTTTGAAAGGTTGGGCTTACATCAAATACAATTTTATTTGTCATATGCACCGACTACAACAGGTAATAGACCTTACAGTGAAACACTTAATTACAAGCCCTTAACCAACGATGCAGTTTTAAGAAAATACCTACAACAACAAAAGTAATAGATAAGAATAATAAATAATTAAAGAGCAGCAGTAAAGTAACAATAGCGAGGCTATATACAGAGTCAATGTGCGGGGGCACCGGTTAGTCGAGGTAATTGAGGTAATGTGTACATGTTGGTAGAGTTAAAGTGACTATGGCATAGATAATAAACAGAGAGTAGCAGCAGCGTAAAGGGGAGGGGGGAGCAATGCAAATAGTCTGGGTAGCCATTTGGTTAGCTGTTCAGGAATCTTATGGGTTTGGGGTAGAAGCTTTTAAGACGCCTTTTGGTCCTAGACCTGGCGCTCCGGTACCGCTTGCCGTGTGGTAGCAGAGAGAACAGTCTATGACTAGGGTGGTTGTAGTCTTTTGACAATTTTTAGGGCCTTCCTCTGACACCACCTGGTATAGAGGTCCTGGATGGCAGGAAGCTTGGCCCCGGTGATTTACTGGGCCGTAACCACTACCCTCTGTAGTGCCTTACGATTGGAGGTTGAGCAGTTGACATACCAGGCAGTAATGCAACCGGTCTGGATGCTCTCGATGGTGCAGCTGTTGAATGTTTGAGGGATTTGATCCATTCCAAATCTTTTCTGTCTCCTAAAGGGGAATAGGTTTTTGATGTGCCCTTTTTTCACGACTGTCTTGGTGTGTTTCGACCATGATAGTTTGTTGGTGATGTGGACACCAAGGAACTTGAAACTCTCTCAACCAGCTCCACTGCAGCCCCGAGTGCTGTTTTAGTGCCAGCAGTGGTCTGTTGGTGGTATGTAGACAGCTACAAAAAATACAGATAGTGTAGTCCATTGCTTATCATGAGATACTCAGACAAGCAGGGCCTCGAGACTTCCTTAGATATCGTGCACCAGCTATTGTTTACATATATGCATAGGCCCCCGCCCCTCGTCTTACCAGAAGCTGCTGTTCTATCCTGCCGATAGAGTGTATAACCCGCCAGCTGTATGTTCTTACAAGCATTTCGCTACACTCGCACTAACATCTGCTAACCATGTGTATGTGACAAATAAAATTTGATTTGATTTGATTTAATGTTGTCGTTCAGCCACGACCCGGTGAAACATAAGATATTACCGTTTTTAATGTCCCGTTGGTAGGATATACGTGCTTTCAGTTCGTCCCATTTATTTTCCAGCGATCGTACGTTAGCTAGCAGGACGGAAGGCAAAGGCAGATTAGCCACATATCGTATGATCCTCACAAGGCACCCTGATCTTTAAATCTCAGTTTCCTTCTCCAGCGAATGACGGGAATCTGGTCGGGTGTCTGTAGTATCTCCCTCCCCTCCGACTCATTGAAGGAAAAACTCTTTGTCTAATCTGAGGTGAGTAATCACAGTTCTGATGTCCAGAAGCTCTTTTTGGTCATAAGAGATGGTAGCAGCAACATTATGTACAAAATAAGTTGCGAAAAAAAATCTTTAAGAGCCGATAAGACGGAAGCCATTGCCTCCAACATCATCAACCAGGAAACCCTGGATCCACTCTAAACCGCACCAACAGATCCACAGATGATCCACACTGCCCAGTTTCCTGGCTGAATTCCTAAACTGGAGTCCCTGGATGGGAGACCAGATGCTACTGGATGTGGTGTTGGAGGGCGAGGTAGGAGGCACTCCCTGGTCAGTCCCTGGATGGGAGACCAAATGCTACTGGATGTGGTGTTGGAGGGCGAGGTAGGAGGCACTCCCTGGTCAGTCCCTGGATGGGAGACCAGATGCTACTGGATGTGGTGTTGGAGGGCCAGTAGGAGGCACTCCCTGGTCAGTCCCTGGATGGGAGACCAGATGCTACTGGATGTGGTGTTGGAGGGCCAGTAGGAGGCACTCCCTGGTCAATCCCTGGATGGGAGACCAGATGCTACTGGATGTGGTGTTGGAGGGCCAGTAGGAGGCACTCCCTGGTCAGTCCCTGGATGGGAGACCAGATGCTGCTGGAAGTGGTGTGTTGGACGGCCAGTAGGAGGCACTCTTCCCTCTGGTCCCAAAAAATATCCCAATGCCCCAGGGCAGTGCCCTGTGTAGGGTGCCGTCTTTCGGATGGGACGTTAAACGGGTGTCCTGACTCTCTGAGGTCATTAAAGATCCCATGACACTTATCGTAAGAGTAGGGGTGTTAAACCCCAGTGTCCTGACTACATTCCCAATCTGGCCCTCATACCGTCACAGTCACCTAATAATCCCCAATTTACAATTGGCTCGTTCATCCCCTTCCTCTGCCATGTACCTATTCCCCAGGTCGTTGCTCTAAATGAAAATGGGTTCTCAGTCAATTTACCTGGTGAAATAAGGATTAATTCAAATAAATAAATAAAATAGTCACTTTATCCCTTTATCCCTACCTACATGTACAAATGACCTCGACTATCTTGTACATTGACTCAGTACCGGTACCCCCTGTATATAGCCTCGTTATTGTTAATAAAAGTTCAATATAAAATTGTATTGTGTTACTTTTTTCATTTTTGTACTTTATTTAGTACATTTTTGTATATTTTTAATATATTTTGATTTAGTAAGTATTTTCTTAACTATTTATTGAACTGCATCGCTGGTTAAGAGCTTGTAAGTAAGAATTTCACGGTAAAGTCTGTTCCATTCGGCGTATGTGACAAAATAAAGTTTAATTTAATTATTTATAAGTGTATATGAAACTGGTTATTTAAATAAATTAAAATTCTCCAAAGTAGGCCATTTCATTGATCCGCCGTTGTCACAAGGATAAGCTGTGACTTCTCAAGTCAACACAGCCAGTCAATATGCAACAAGCCTGTATTGACACGGTTTAAAACAATAACTATTGTCCTACAGGAGAAATGCCATACCCTGCGCCTCAATTTGCCATAGCAAGTAAAACAGCCTCGTGTTCCCTTCACAAACAGTGGTAAACTAAACAGTCCATCCCTTTCCAAGCCTTTTTATAACAGAAACATTCCTCAGATGCCTTTCAGACTTTTTATTCGTCCTTCATGACTTCCAGGCTTGTTTTATTCCACCCATGGTTAATTCACTGATCATGTGGGTCTGAATAGCCTGTCCGTATAATACGTCCTTTAGTGCCAGGACTCGTGTCCATGATGAGGTCAGCATGGAATAACTTTTACACGCAATAGGCGAGCTTAACAGCGCTGGGATTTATTGGACCACTGAGAATCTTTTTGTCTATTTCTCCCAAAAAAGAAAAACAGAGAGAGAAAGGACACATATCACCAATCACATTGATCCTTACCTAGGTAGTTTCTGGAAATGTCTCCTTACCTAGGTAGTTTCTGGAAATGTCTCCTTACGTAGGTAGTTTCTGGAAATGTCTCCTTACGTAGGTAGTTTCTGGAAATGTCTCCTTACGTAGGTAGTTTCTGGAAATGTCTCCTTACGTAGGTAGTTTCTGGAAAGGTCTCCTTACCTAGGTAGTTTCTGGAAAGGTCTCCTTACGTAGGTAGTTTCTGGAAATGTCTCCTTACGTAGGTAGTTTCTGGAAATGTCTCCTTACGTAGGTAGTTTCTGGAAATGTCTCCTTACGTAGGTAGTTTCTGGAAATGTCTCCTTACCTAGGTAGTTTCTGGAAATGTCTCCTTACGTAGGTAGTTTCTGGAAATGTCTCCTTACGTAGGTAGTTTCTGGAAATGTCTCCTTACCTAGGTAGTTTCTGGAAATGTCTCCTTACCTAGGTAGTTTCTGGAAATGTCTCCTTACGTAGGTAGTTTCTGGAAATGTCTCCTTACCTAGGTAGTTTCTGGAAATGTCTCCTTACCTAGGTAGTTTCTGGAAATGTCTCCTTACGTAGGTAGTTTCTGGAAATGTCTCCTTACGTAGGTAGTTTCTGGAAATGTCTCCTTACCTAGGTAGTTTCTGGAAATTTCTCCTTACCTAGGTAGTTTCTGGAAATTTTCCTTACCTAGGTAGTTTCTGGAAATGTCTCCTTACGTAGGTAGTTTCTGGAAATGTCTCCTTACGTAGGTAGTTTCTGGAAATGTCTCCTTACCTAGGTAGTTTCTGGAAATGTCTCCTTACCTAGGTAGTTTCTGGAAATGTCTCCTTACCTAGGTAGTTTCTGGAAATGTCTCCTTACCTAGGTAGTTTCTGGAAATGTCTCCTTACCTAGGTAGTTTCTGGAAATGTCTCCTTACCTAGGTAGTTTCTGGAAATGTCTCCTTACCTAGGTAGTTTCTGGAAATGTCTCCTTACCTAGGTAGTTTCTGGAAAGGTCTCCTTACGTAGGTAGTTTCTGGAAATGTCTCCTTACGTAGGTAGTTTCTGGAAAGGTCTCCTTACGTAGGTAGTTTCTGGATATTAACTTTCTATATTATTTTAATTATTGAACTCCTTCGGTGGAAAATGTCCACAATAATTGTAAAATCCATAAACAACAAAACCCCTTATTGTCTGTAGACATAATGACTGATTCATAATAATGTAATAATAATGTATATAATAATGTAATGACTGATTCATAATAATGTAATAATGTATATAATAATGTAATGACTGATTCATAATAATGTAATAATGTATATAATAATGTAATGACTGATTCATAATAATGTAATAATGTATATAATAATGTAATGACTGATTCATAATAATGTAATAATAATGTATATAATAATGTAATGACTGATTCATCTCCATTAATTACAATTTGATAGGTTCATTATCCATCTCGTATATTATTTATGAACAAAAAACAAAACAACGTTTTAAGTGAGAAGTGTGGATATATTGAAGCAACATCTCAAGACATCAGTCAGGAAGTTAAAGCTTTGTCGCAAATGTGTCTAAATCATTTCAAATTCCTTACATAAAGCAAGGCGGATGGCACCCGTTTCTTGTTTTAAAATGTACAGATAGCCAGGGGTACACTCCAACACTCAGACATCATTTACATTGATGTTTAGTGATTGTGCCAAATCAGAGGCAGTAGGGATTACCAGGGATGTTCTCTGTTTTAGTGAGTCCTCCAGATCAGAGACAGTAGGGATGACCAGGGATGTTCTCTGTTTAGTGAGTCCTCCAGATCAGAGACAGTAGGGATGACCAGGGATGTTCTCTGTTTAGTGAGTCCTCCAGATCAGAGGCAGTAGGGATGACCAGGGATGTTCTCTGTTTAGTGAGTCTCCCAGATCAGAGGCAGTAGGGATGACCAGGGATGTTCTCTGTTTAGTGAGTCTATCAGGTCAGAGGCAGTAGAGATGACCAGGGATGTTCTCTGTTTAGTGAGTCCTCCAGATCAGAGGCAGTAGGGATGACCAGGGATGTTCTCTGTTTAGTGAGTCCTCCGGATCAGAGGCAGTAGGGATGACCAGGGATGTTCTCTGTTTAGTGAGTCCTCCAGATCAGAGGCAGTAGGGATGACCAGGGATGTTCTCTGTTTAGTGAGTCCTCCAGATCAGAGGCAGTAGGGATGACCAGGGATGTTCTCTGTTTAGTGAGTCTATCAGGTCAGAGGCAGTAGGGATGACCAGGGATGTTCTCTGTTTAGTGAGTCCTCCAGATCAGAGGCAGTAGGGATGACCAGGGATGTTCTCTGTTTAGTGAGTCCTCCAGATCAGAGGCAGTAGGGATGACCAGGGATGTTCTCTGTTTAGTGAGTCTATCAGGTCAGAGGCAGTAGGGATGACCAGGGATGTTCTCTGTTTAGTGAGTCCTCCAGATCAGAGGCAGTAGGGATGACCAGGGATGTTCTCTGTTTAGTGAGTCCTCCAGATCAGAGGCAGTAGGGATGACCAGGGATGTTCTCTGTTTAGTGAGTCCTCCAGATCAGAGGCAGTAGGGATGACCAGGGATGTTCTCTGTTTAGTGAGTCCTCCAGATCAGAGGCAGTAGTGATGACCAGGGATGTTCTCTGTTTAGTGAGTCCTCCAGATCAGAGGCAGTAGGGATGACCAGGGATGTTCTCTGTTTAGTGAGTCTATCAGGTCAGAGGCAGTAGGGATGACCAGGGATGTTCTCTGTTTAGTGAGTCCTCCAAATCAGAGGTAGTAGGGACGACCAGGGATGTTCTCTGTTTAGTGAGTCCTCCAGATCAGAGGCAGTAGGGATGACCAGGGATGTTCTCTGTTTAGTGAGTCCTCCAGATCAGAGGCAGTAGGGACGACCAGGGATGTTCTCTGTTTAGTGAGTCCTCCAGATCAGAGGCAGTAGGGATGACCAGGGATGTTCTCTGTTTAGTGAGTCCACCAGATCAGAGGCAGTAGAGATGACCAGGGATGTTCTCTGTTTAGTGAGTCCTCCAGATCAGAGGCAGTAGGGATGACCAGGGATGTTCTCTGTTTAGTGAGTCCACCAGATCAGAGGCATTAGGGATGACCAGGGATGTTCTCTGTTTAGTGAGTCCTCCAGATCAGAGGCAGTAGGGATGACCAGGGATGTTCTCTGTTTAGTGAGTCCTCCAGATCAGAGGCAGTAGGGACGACCAGGGATGTTCTCTGTTTAGTGAGTACTCCAGATCAGAGGCTAGAAGGGATGACCAGGGATGTTCTCTGTTTAGTGAGTCCTCCAGATCAGAGGCAGTAGGGATGACCAGGGATGTTCTCTGTTTAGTGAGTCCTCCAGATCAGAGGCAGTAGGGATGACCAGGGATGTTCTCTGTTTAGTGAGTCCTCCAGATCAGAGGCAGTATGGATGATCAGGGATGTTCTCTGTTTAGTGAGTCCTCCAGATCAGAGGCAGTAGGGATGACCAGGGATGTTCTCTGTTTAGTGAGTCCTCCAGATCAGAGGCAGTAGGGATGATCAGGGATGTTCTCTGTTTAGTGAGTCCTCCAGATCAGAGGCAGTAGAGATGACCAGGGATGTTCTCTGTTTAGTGAGTCCTCCAGATCAGAGGCAGTAGAGATGACCAGGGATGTTCTCTGTTTAGTGAGTCCTCCAGATCAGAGGCAGTAGGGATGACCAGGGATGTTCTCTGTTTAGTGAGTCCTCCAGATCAGAGGCAGTAGGGAGGACCAGGGATGTTCTCTGTTTAGTGAGTTCTCCAGATCAGAGGCAGTAGAGATGACCAGGGATGTTCTCTGTTTAGTGAGTTCTCCAGATCAGAGGCAGTAGAGATGACCAGGGATGTTCTCTGTTTAGTGAGTCCTCCAGATCAGAGGCAGTAGGGAGGACCAGGGATGTTCTCTGTTTAGTGAGTTCTCCAGATCAGAGGCAGTAGAGATGACCAGGGATGTTCTCTGTTTAGTGAGTTCTCCAGATCAGAGGCAGTAGAGATGACCAGGGATGTTCTCTGTTTAGTGAGTTCTCCAGATCAGAGGCAGTAGAGATGACCAGGGATGTTCTCTGTTTAGTGAGTCCTCCAGATCAGAGGCAGTAGGGATGACCAGGGATGTTCTCTGTTTAGTGAGTCCTCCAGATCAGAGGCAGTAGAGATGACCAGGGATGTTCTCTGTTTAGTGAGTTCTCCAGATCAGAGGCAGTAGAGATGACCAGGGATGTTCTCTGTTTAGTGAGTTCTCCAGATCAGAGGCAGTAGGGATGACCAGGGATGTTCTCTGTTTAGTGAGTCTGTGTATGATGTTCCATTGTCTGTCCAACTTGATTATTCCCACTCTCAAATTGATAGCTGCAATAACCGCTCCATTACCAAGAGAGGTGTGTGGGTTTTTAAGACAATGCTGAGAAGATTAAATGGTCTTGCTGCTCTTGCGTTCCCCAGTCTTGATTGCTTGTTGTTCATGTCTGATGTGATGAGAATCTCTCAACCCCCGAACAGATGAGCATCTCCTAAACCCCAACCAGATGAGCATCTCCCAACCCCCAACCAACCTCTGGTGTGATGTTTGTTCTTCACTGGTTGCCCTTTTCTCGTGGCAACAGGTCACAAATCTTGCTGCTGTGATGTCACACTGTGGTATTTCACCCGGTAGATATGGGAGTTTTTCAAAATTTGTGGGTCTGTGTAATCTGAGGGAAATATGTGTCTCTAATATGGTCATACGTTGGGCAGGAAGTTGGGTCGCTTTCTTGCTCTTTTTCTTTCTTTCAATTCAAGGGGCTTTATTCACATGGGAAACATATGTTTACACTGTAAGTGAAATAGATAAATAAAAGTGATATAACCCATAAAAAGTCTCTCTCTCTCTCTGTCTGTCTCTCTCTCTCTCTCTCTCTCCCTCTCTCTCTCTGTGTCTCTCTCTCTCTCTCTCTGTGTCTCTCTCTCTCTGTGTCTCTCTCTCTCTCTCTCTCTGTTTCTCTCTCTCTCTCTCTGTCTCTCTCTCTCTCTCTCTCTCTCTCTCTCTGTCTCTCTCTGTCTCTCTCTCTCTCTCTCTCTCTCTCTCTCTCTCTCTGTCTCTCTCTCTCTCTCTCTCTCTCTCTCTCTCTCTCTGTGTGTCTCTCTCTCTCTCTCTGTGTCTCTCTGTGTCTCTCTCTCTCTCTCTCTGTGTCTCTATGTGTCTCTCTCTCTGTCTCTCTCTCTCTCTCTGTCTCTCTCTCTCTCTCTCTGAGTGTGTACTTCCGCGCTCATGTGTGTTTGCTCTAGAGTAAGCCTTGCCCCACCTCCTGGGCCGTCAGCCACACCCCTTCCTCACACACACGGAAACCCGAGAGAGAAACGGAGTGTAAGAGAGGGAGGATGAAGGGGAACCTTCAGCTAGGGGCGTGGCCTTCAGAGCCTGGTGCTACAGCTGGATGCTAGGTTAGTCAGCTGGTTCACTCTACAGGGCTGAGGGGTTGGAAGATAAGGGGATACTGCTGCTACTGGGGTTAAGGACGGGCTTAAGTGAAGGACACAGAGATAAACAAAATAAAAAATAAAGGTAAGGATGACTCTGTTTTTACTCCCTGGCTTGACCTAGAATGGAGAGGAAGGGAGAGAGGTGGAGGTTGGTTGGTTGGTTCTGGAGTCAGAAGTGTGTATCTTTGCTGACATAAAAGGTGGAAGGAGAGAGGGGCGTTTAGTGTGACGGAGAGAGGGGCGTTTAGTGTGAAGGAGAGAGAGTGGAGTTTAGTGTGAAGGAGAGAGAGGGGAGTTTAGTGTGAAGGAGAGAGAGGGGAGTTTAGTGTGAAGGAGAGAGAGGGGAGTTTAGTGTGAAGGAGAGAGAGGGGAGTTTAGTGTGAAGGAGAGAGGGGAGTTTAGTGTGAAGGAGAGAGAGGAGAGTTTAGTGTGAAGGAGAGAGAGGGGAGTTTAGTGTGAAGGAGAGAGGGGCGTTTAGTGTGAAGTGAATGGGTTGTGAGCAGAGATCGAGAGTTGCGTTGTGGTTTGGTTTGAGACTGGATCGTCTGTCCTCGGCAGGAATGTGATCACACCCTAAGTGTACATGTTGACAACCGTTTGACTTTACTGTGTGGATTACGCAATGCTTTGTAATAGAGGTACTTCTGTAGTCCTGACAGAGACTCTCCCTTCCTCCCTCATGATACCTTCTGTTTTCTTCTTATTTATATGGTGCAGAAATCAATTCAAAATAAAAAAAGATGCGATTTCTTCAGTGGGTTTAGTTTGTTAGTTAGAGAGTTACTGTTTGAGTTTCCATTTCATTACAAGTCCCTGAACTGAATTATACAATTATTTTTGTTTAAGTAGTGGCTGTTCTCAGGCTCGGGTGGCTCCACATTTTACTGTCGGGATCCAGAAACTCTGTGTTGAGATATTATTCATTTGACCGGGTCATGAAGCCAATACACACTGTGTCAAATGGTACCATGAAATACTGTAGCCTACCATGAAATACTGTAGCCTACCATGAAATACTGTAGCCTATCATGGAATACTGTAGCCTACCATGAAATGATGTAGCCTACCATGAAATACTGTAGCCTACCATGAAATGATGTAGCCTACCATGATATACTGTAGGCTACCATGAAATACTGCAGCCTACCATGAAATACTGTAGCCTACCATAAAATGATGTAGCCTACCATGAAATACTGTAGCCTACCATGAAATACTGTAGCCTACCATGAAAATAATGTTGCCTACCATGAAATACTGCAGTCTGTCTCTCATCTCTCTGTGTGTGTACAGTAAAGGTTTAATGACTGCTTGTGGCTCATCTCTCAGAGAAGAGGAGACCGATTTTTAACCACTGATACAAATGTCACCCTATTCCCTACATAGCGGTATGTTTAACCTGAGCCATAGGGCTCTGGGAAAAAGTAGTGCACTATATAGGGATTTGGGATGCATACTTAGCTAGGCTAAACAATCCCGATCCCATGACATGATGTCACAGACCTACAGCGTGTTTTACTCTGTGAGTCCCAAACGGAACCCTGTTCACTTCACAGAGCACTCCTTTTAACCAGGGCCTCCCTCTGGTTCTAGTTATTTCATTGTCAACGTGTTCAGCACTAATCTAACAGGGCACCATTTGGGACTTAGAATTCACCTTGTTTCTATGAAAAGGCGGTTTGTTCTAATTCATTTAAATGTTATTGACTTGCAAATTATCTAATTATTCCTAACCTATGAAAAGGCGGTTTGTTCTAATTAATTTAAATAGTATTGACTTGTAAGTGATCTAATTACTCCCAGAACCTTAAGCCACAAGTGTTGTTTTCCCCTGTTGCTAAAGTTGTTTCACTGCTTGCGTGTGTGTGTGTGTGTGTGTGTGTGTGTGTTCCTCTGTTGGTGAAGCTTGTTTCTCTGTTGTTTGACAAACACACCCCAGCAGTTGTTGCTGCATGTTGATTTAACAAGTGAATTATGGGTGGATGTAGTGGTTTAGTTATCAACCCTTTCAGCATTGTTGTATTGACGTTACTGTATCTGAATTAAATATCCGGACATGTACTGTACGCTTCTCAATACTCTGCTGGCATGGTTTCAGGGACGTGCGTGTACAAACTAAAGCTTTTTCTGCATGTATTATAGATTAAATCACTCCCCCTATTTATTTATTTACCTTTATTTAACTAGGCAAGTCAGTTAAAGAACAAATTCTTATTTAAAATGACGGCCTACTCCCCCGGGCCAAACCCGGACGAGGCTGGGCCAAATTGTACGCCGCCCTTATGGGACTTCCAATCACGGCCGGATGTGATACAGCCTGGAATCGAACCAGGGTCTGTAGTGACGCCTCAAGCACTGAGATGCAGTGCCTTAGACCGCTGCGCCACTCGGGAGACAATATTATAGATTAGATCAGTTCACCTATAATGGTCTGTATTATAGATTAGATCAGTTCACCTGTATTATAGATTAGATCAGTTCACCTATAATGGTCTATATTATAGATTAGATCAGTTCACCTATAATGGTCTATATTATAGATTAGATCAGTCACCTATAATGGTCTATATTATAGATTAGATCAGTTCACCTATAATGGTCTATATTATAGATTAGATCAGTTCACCTATAATGGTCTATATTATAGATTAGATCAGTCACCTGTAATGGTCTATATTATAGATTAGATCAGTTACCTATAATGGTCTATATTATAGATTAGATCAGTTACCTATAATGGTCTATATTATAGATTAGATCAGTTACCTATAATGGTCTATATTATAGATTAGATAAAGTATTCATACCCCTTTACGTTTTCCACATGTTGTTGTTACAGCCTTAATTTAATTTTTTACATTTTTAAATTATGTTTTATTACCCATCTACCCCATTGTGACAAAGCAAAAACAGTTTTTTAGACATTTTTGCAAATTCATAAATAATAATAATTACATAAGTATTCAGACCCTTTACTCAGTACTTTGTTGAAGCACCTTTGGCAGCGATTACAGCTTCAAGTCTTCTTGGGTATGACGCTACAAGCTTGGCACACCTGTATTTGGAGAGTTTCTCCCATTCTTCTCTGCAGATCCTCTCAATCTCTGTCAGGTTGGATGGGGAGTGTCGCTGCACAGCTATTTTCAGGTCTCTCCAGAGATGTTCGATCAGGTTCAAGTCCGTGCTCTGGCTGGGCCACTCAAGGACATTCAGAGACTTGTCTTGGCCGTGTGCTTAGGGTCGTTGTCCTGTTGGAAGGTGAACCTTCACCCCAGTCTGAGGTCCTGAACACTCTGGAGCAGGTTTTCACCAAGGAGCTCTCTGTACTTTGCTCCGTTCATCTTTCCCTCGATCCTGACTAGTCTCTTACTGTCAGTACCTGGTGAGGGAGGGGGGACAGGCAGTTACTGTTAGTACCTGGTGAGGGAGGGGGGACAGGCCTTTACTGTCAGTACCTGCTGAGGGAGGGGGGATAGGCAGGTACATCTCCTGGTTATCAGAGGACTGTGTGAGTATATTTACCTTGTTTCTCCATGTCCCTTCTACCAGCCTTTCTCTCTCAGGATATGCGTTTATATTGGGTCTTTTTGTTAGATCGATCTCCCAGGTTGACTTCCTGCACCTCTAACCTTTTTGTCTGACTGGAGCTGCTGCTGCAACAGGTGTTAGTTCACCTCCCTGCCTTGATGGCAGCCCCCCCCGCCTTGATGGCAGCCACCCCTCTGCCTTGATGGCAACCCCCCCCCCCCCCCCTCTGCCTTGATGGCAGCCCACCCTCTGCCTTGATGGCAGCCCACCCTCTACCTTGATGGCAACCCCCTATTCATTCAGTAGGATAGAAACACATAGAACCCCCTATTCATTCAGTAGGATAGAAACACATAGAACCCCTATTCATTCAGTAGGATAGAAACACATAGAACCCCTATTCATTCAGTAGGATATCTGTGGGCCTAGTCGTAAAGATGAGTCATTTCACTTTTTAAAATGTATGACCTTTTTTATTGTGGCATAAACACAACCAGTCAGATGTTTTCATCTGATTGTCAAAGGGTCCAGTTACTCGGTTCCCCACGCACGTTAGTCCACTCTCAACATATTCCCAGCCTCCAAACAGTGGTGTGAAAGATGTGGGTTAACTGGTCTAGGAACAGTGGGTTAACTGGTCTAGGAACAGTGGGTTAACTGGTCTAGGAACAGTGGGTTAACTGGTCTAGGAACAGTGGGTTAACTGGTCTAGGAACAGTGGGTTAACTGGTCTGGGAACAGTGGGTTAACTGGTCTGGGAACAGTGGGTTAACTGCCTGTTCAGGGGCAGAACGACAGATGTGTACCTTGTCAGCTCGGGGATTTGAACTTGCAACCTTCCGGTTAACCTTCCGGTTACTAGTCCAACGCTCTAACCACTACCCTGCCGCCCCATACCCACACTATACCCACACTATACCCACACTATACCCACACCATACCCACACCATACCTGCCCCATACCCACATTATACCCACACCTTACTCACAATATACCCACACCATACCCACACCATACCCACACCATACCTGCCCCATACCCACATTATACCCACACCATACCCACACCATACCCACACCATACCCACACCATATATTCATTTTTCTGGGATGCTGGAACATCCTTATTTTCACCACTGTACTAACGTCCACCTTGGTCCACCTTGGTCCACCTTGGTCAGCCTTGGTCCACCTTGGTCAGCCTTGGTCCACCTTGGTCCACCTTGGTCAGCCTTGGTCAGCCTTGGTCCACCTCGGTCAGCCTTGGTCCACCTCGGTCAGCCTTGGTCCACCTCGGTCAGCCTTGGTCTGCCCTGGTCAGCCTTGGTCCACCTCGGTCCACCTCGGTCTGCCTTGGTCCATCTCGGTCAGCCTTGGTCCACCTTGGTCCTGGCTTCTCTCCCTCTGTGTTAGATCGATCTCCCAGGTTGACCTCCAGCACTGCTAACCTTTCTGTCTGACTGGAGCTGCTGCTGCTGCTACAGGGATTAGTTCACCCTCCTGCCTTCTACTCCATGGGGCTCAGGGATAGCAGGGAGATGGAGAGGGGTTTACATATCAGATAGAACACATGCAGGGACTCACTCACAAACCTTACACACATGAGTCTGAGCTGCTGAAAGTGGTCTGAACCCTTTTGAAAGGCCACCTGATCCCTGTCATGTCAGGTACGCTAAGATTTATTATTGTTTACATAAAACAATTCACCTCTCTTTCTTGGGGTAATTGACTGACCCTAGGTTAGGTCGACTCCTACAGTAGACTTGACAACTTGATAATTTCTCTTGTTGAACTAGCTCAATGAAAGCAGGTTTTTTGGGGGGGATAGAATCTGAACAAATGTTTTTTGGCATTTGAGCATGTGGCTGACACATGTCTGTTAGTATTTATAATCAGGGTCCAGATAGCCGTATTGACTGGCGCAGTGGTGAGAGAAATGGCTCTCCTGAAATTCTAAAGCAATCAGCAGTGGGAATGTGTCACAAACACACAAAGACACTTCCCAGACCTGTCCTCCCGGAGGCTACAGCCAATCAATAGTTTCTGTAGACCAACAGCCTGCCTCGCTGCAGAAACCAGCTAGAAGCTCGTAACCACCAATCTCTCCAACCTTCAGTGCCTCAGATGTAGAGATACAATAATCATTACATTTCTGTTCTGGGGAAAAAAAGAAAAAAAAACAGAATAATGTCAACTCGTCAGATACGATCACACTCACGCAAATGCACATACACACGCGCACACACGCGCACATAAACACAGGCTTGAGATAATGCAGACAGATAAGAGATCATTATGCTGTTAGGCTGAGCCTCAGGTGACTGTTTGGGTATGCACGCTTCCCTGTAGAGCCCTTCCCCGTAGAGCCCTTCCCCGTAGAGACCTTCCCCGTAGAGACCTTCCCCGTAGAGACCTCTTCCCTATAGAGAACTCACTTCCTAGAATTCATGACAGCTCAGTCCAACCAAGAGGAGGGATGTCTCCCATTTAGCTTACCGGTTTAAGGCTTACGTATAGAGGCTGAATAGTCAGATAGATTTAGAATGCTGTCAACACATAGGTCGTATTCCAGGTCGTATTCATTAGTGCCAACACCGTAGCCGAACGTGTTGCAACAACAAATGAAAACAATCTTCTTCTTTTTTTAATCTGGGCAAGTTCAGCTAGTTCCCAGGTTGGGACTCCTGTTTTTAGGCGTAATGAATAGGACCAGCAGGGAGACTCCTATAGAAGCTGTGGTTGACGTATAGGACTGTCTGTCAACACAGAGAGATGCTCTGTTAACCTAATAGCTCTTCTGATTTACATCAGGCTTGTGACTCTACAAACTTGTTGGCTACATTTGCTTTTTGTTTTGTTTGTGTTTTAGATGATTTTGTGCCCAAATAGAAATGAATGGTAAATAATGTATTGTGTCATTTTGGAGTCACTTTTACTGTAATTAAGAATATAACATGTTTCTAAACACTCCTACATTAATGTGGATGCTACCATGGTTACGGATAATCCTGAATGAATCGTGAATGATGATGAGTGAGAAAATTACAGAGGCATAAATAACATACCCCACCAACAATTCTAACCTCCCCTGTTATTGTAATTGGTGAGAGGTTAGCATGTCTTGGGGGTATGATACAGTGGGGGGAAAAAGTATTTAGTCAGCTACCAATTGTGCAAGTTCTCCCACTTGCTTGTTTGTAGGTGACCAAATACTTATTTTCCATTTGCAAATAAATTCATTAAAAATCCTACAATGTGATTTTCTGGATTTTTTTTCTAATTTTGTCTGTCATAGTTGAAGTGTACCTATGATGAAAATTACAGGCCTCTCTCATCTTTTTAAGTGGGAGAACTTGCACAATTGGTGGCTGACTAAATACTTTTTTTGCCCCACTGTATGTGTGCGTCTTACTTTCTCACTCATCATTATTCATGAACAATATTGTTGACCATTTTTAATGTTTCATTCTCAGTCGATGGAACGATAATTAACCTATTTTGTTTTTTGTAATGTCTCCTTTGGAACGCTTCTTCTTTTGAATTACTGACATCTGAAGAAGCATTTCGCTACACTCACAATGACACCTGCTAACCACGTGACCAATACTTTTTGATTTGATAAGACATCTGCTGCTTCCTTTTCAACAGGACGAACCATTTCCTGGTCGTGGTAACTGTGGCCGCAAGTCAGATGTTGGTGTGTAGGATAAGGACTCATATTCTGTTACAGATGCATGATCGAGGTCTTAGGAAAAAATCTACTTATTTATCAAATCACTATTCAAAAGCAGTTCAGTAGAGGACTGGTCTGGACTGGACTGGCAGTAGTAAGAGCTTTGTTTAAATAAAATAAATAGGCAACTAGGCAAGTCAGTTAAAACTTCTTGGTGCACCCATCCCGTTAGCGGGATCATTTTCGTCAACATCTGCTAAATTGCAGAGCGCCAAATTCAAATAAAATTACTACAAATATTTAATTTTCATGAAATCACAAGTGCAATATAGCAAAACACAGTTTAGCTCGTTGTTAATCCACCTGGCGTGTCAGATTTCAAAAAAGCTTTTCGGCGAAAGCAAACCAAGCGTTTATGTAAGGACATCTCTCTCAGTAGACAAAACATTACAAACAGCTAGCAGCCAAGTAGATTGGTCACGAAAGTCAGAAAAGCAATAAAATGAATCGCTTACCTTTGATGACCTTCGGATGTTTGCACTCACGAGACTCCCAGTTACACAATAAATGTTCCTTTTCTTCCATAAAGAAATAATAATAATAAAATAATAAATAATAAATAAATACCTCCATTTGGTTGGCGCGTTATGTTCAGAAATCCACAGGCTCGAGCGGTCATGATGGGGCAGACGAAAATTCCAAATAGTATCCGTAAAGTTCGTAGAAACATGTCAAACGTTTTTTGTAATCAACCCTCAGGTTGTTTTTACAACATATAATCGATAATATTTCAACCGGACTGTATCTTCTTCAGTAGGAGAGAGAGAGAAAATGTCTGCTCCACTCTGTTGGCGCATGCAAAACGCTGCTGGCACCCAGCTTTCCAATGACGCGATGTGATCTTTCTCGCTCATTTTTCAAAATAAAAGACTGAAACTATGTCTAAAGACTGTTCACAACATGTGGAAGCCATGGGAAAAGGAATCTGGTCCCTTTAAATGGAGGCAAGGCATGCAATGGAAGAGAGCTTTCAGGAAAAACAGCACTTCCTTGTTGGATTTTCCTCAGGTTTTCGCCTGCAATATCAGTTCTGTTATACTCACAGACAATATTTTGACAGTTTTGGAAACTTTAGACTGTTTTCTATCCTAATCTCTAGATTCTGGGCCTGAGAAATATGCCGTTTCAGTTGGGTACGTTTTTCATCCAAACATCAAAATACTGCCCCCTACACTCAAGAGGTTAAAAACAAATCCTTATTTACAATGACGGCCTACCGGGGAACAGTGCCTTTGTTCAGGGACAGAACAACAGATGTTTACCTTGTCAGCTCGGGGATTCGATCCAGCAACCTTTCGGTTACTGGCCCAACGCTCTAACTACTAGGCTACCTGCTATTAAAAGCCAGAACTAGTTTGTTTAGACTGGCAGCAGGGTTATTATGTTTAGCAGCTTATCAAAATTGAGATCAGACAGCGTTCAGAATGTCTTTTATTTGAAAAGCTTGCTTCCTATTTTACAGGATTACATAATTTGTGTTGACGTTGCCTTATCTAACAAGGAAATGTAAAATCTATTTTACAAGAGCTTGTGTATTTCCATTACAAAATTGAACGAGACATCAAGTCATACCCACCCCTCTCCTTGGCTCGTTAAAGTTTTAATGTGTTTCAGAATTTCATTGTACCACTGTGTACTATAGCTACTGTTTGTAGTAATAAATTGTCTGCTAGTAAAACAATAAATAGGAGCCAGCCTCAATAGGCCAATACTACTCTCATCTAATCACTGGTGCACAAATTTCCAGATTGAAAGTGCTGTTCTGTAGCCAACGGCTGGTGTTGGAGGTGGAGAAATGTATTGTAATGGGATGCATCTGGAGACACTTCAAATCAGTCTTCTTCAATGGTGCGGTGTCTAAAACCTTCTGCCTGAATCACACTGACTGCATCCCAAATGGCTCCATTTTCCCTATATAGTGCCCTACTTTGGCCAGAGACCTATATAGTGCCCTACTTTGGCCAGAGACCTATATAGTGCCCTACTTTGGCCGGAGACCTATATAGTGCCCTACTTTGGCCGGAGACCTATATAGTGCCCTACTTTGGCCGGAGACCTATATAGTGCACTACTTTGGCCGGAGACCTATATAGTGCCCTACTTTGGCCAGAGACCTATATAGTGCCCTACTTTGGCCGGAGACCTATATAGTGCCCTACTTTGGCCAGAGACCTATATAGTGCACTACCTTTGGCCAGAGACCTATATAGTGCCCTACTTTGGCCGGAGACCTATATAGTGCCCTACTTTGGCCAGAGAACTATATAGTGCCCTACTTTGGCCGGAGACCTATATAGTGCCCTACTTTGGCCAGAGACCTATATAGTGCCCTACCTTTGGCCGGAGACCTATATAGTGCCCTACTTTGGCCAGAGACCTATATAGTGCCCTACTTTGTCCAGAGAACTATATAGTGCACTACCTTTGGCCAGAGACCTATATAGTGCCCTACTTTGTCCAGAGAACTATATAGTGCCCTACTTTGGCCGGAGACCTATATAGTGCACTACCTTTGGCCGGAGAACTATATAGTGCACTACCTTTGGCCGGAGACCTATATAGTGCACTACCTTTGGCCGGAGACCTATATAGTGCCCTACTTTGGCCAGAGAACTATATAGTGCCCTACTTTGGCCGGAGACCTATATAGTGCCCTACTTTGGCCAGAGACCTATATAGTGCCCTACCTTTGGCCGGAGACCTATATAGTGCCCTACTTTGGCCAGAGACCTATATAGTGCCCTACTTTGTCCAGAGAACTATATAGTGCACTACCTTTGGCCAGAGACCTATATAGTGCCCTACTTTGTCCAGAGAACTATATAGTGCCCTACTTTGGCCAGAGACCTATATAGTGCACTACTTTGGCCAGAGACCTATATAGTGCACTACTTTGGCCAGAGACCTATATAGTGCACTACTTTGGCCAGAGACCTATATAGTGCACTACTTTGGCCAGAAACCAATGAGGAATAGGGTGCCATTTTGGAACGCAGCCCCTGTCTGACTGCACCGTTGTTGTTCAGTGGGGTCCTCAAGTATCTTGTTGATTTCATATTCCTCTACTTACCAGCTCTCTTCACTAGCTATTCACAAGAAAAGGCCCCACTAATGGAAAGAGAATTGGACGTAGTAAACCAATTTCCTCATTCTCAAATCAAACAGGGACTACTACCTCCTTTCACATGACAGACTCGTATTGCATCTCCTGTTGGAACATAATGTGTTGATCCAATCTGATCCAAAATGGTATGACTTCATGTTAATATTCACTAATAGAGGGTTAGTAGATGTTCAGTAATGAACCTTTTAACATAACTCTGATCGTAAGGCTAGACAATCGTTTGGTGATCGTAATCGCACAGACTCATCGGGTTATTTGGGGCGGCAGGGTAGCCTAGTGGTTAGAGCGTCGGACTAGTAACCGAAAAGTTGCAAGTTCGAATCCCCAAGTTGACAAGGTACAAATCTGTCGTTCTGCCCCTGAACAGGCAGTTAACCCACTGTTCCTAGGCTGTCATTGGAAATAAAAATGTGTCTTAACTGACTTGCCTTGTTAAATAAAGGTAAAATAAATATTTTGGTGTACATGAAGTGAGACCGTAGATGTGTT
The DNA here is from genome assembly GCF_013265735.2 of Oncorhynchus mykiss. NCBI lineage: Eukaryota > Metazoa > Chordata > Actinopteri > Salmoniformes > Salmonidae > Oncorhynchus > Oncorhynchus mykiss. The sequence goes on along the minus strand of NC_048569.1, from coordinate 5,499,737 downwards.
TGTACAGAAGGAAGACACAGTGCAATCGCCGGACTCTCCTACTGCTACTGACAACACATGGGTCCCCTGAGGGACAGTGAGGAGGTCCCCTGAGGGACAGTGAGGAGGTCCCCTGAGGGACAGTGAGGAGGTCCCCTGAGACAGTGAGGAGGTCCCCTGAGAGACAGTGAGGTCCCCTGAGGGACAGTGAGGTCCCCTGAGAGACAGTGAGGTGGTCCCCTGAGGGACAGTGAGGAGGTCCCCTGAGGGACAGTGAGGAGGTCCCCTGAGACAGTGAGGAGGTCCCCTGAGAGACAGTGAGGTCCCCTGAGGGACAGTGAGGTCCCCTGAGGGACAGTGAGGTCCACTGATCACATCCTCAGGACGTCCTGATTCCCCTGACAATGGATCCATAGACTTTTCATCCTCCTGGGGACGAGGGGCCCAGGGTCTGGTTTAACAACAACATAGAACTGCCAGAGCCGTTTTTGAACAGTTATGTGATTTTAAGATTCTAATTACTCTGCTGTTGTAAAAGTCCCCCCCCCCCCCCCCCCCCCATCAACTTTTCCTAAATGTGTTTTTAAAAGAGCTGCTTGGACAGCTGAGAGATAAGGTGGTGCCGTGCTGTTGCCCTCCAGCTCTCTCTCTCTCGTCTCTCTCTTTCTCTCTCTACTGAGTGAATTGGAGTCTCATGATCTTCTTGTCTAAATATAATCCACAGGGTCAGTGAGGCGAACAAACAGACTCGACGCACAACAGGAACAGGGACATAGACTGAGCCACTAAAGCTAAACCAAAGGACCTCCTCTTTGGGGACCTAAAAGCCATTTGCGATCTGATAACTTTGTTTTACCACTAATAATAATAATAATATGGTAATTTGACTAACAGTGTCATCCAAAGCAACTTGCAATTAAGACATTATGTTATGCGGAACCTTCTGAGATCCAACTGGACTCTATTTAGAAGGACTCTTTTCCTTTCCTCACAATTAACTGTCTGTGTAGAGTGAATGGATAATGGTACCGTGGTATCTGGAGGGGGTGGGGGGGGGGGGGGGGGGGGGTAAACACAGTACAGTCAGTAGATGTGTCTCTGCTTTCCCATCCAACCAGAGGAGCACCTCATGGGGATGATATCACGTGCCACCCCTTCTGAGAGAGAACACATAAAACACACGCGGTTTCCCCCGATACGCCCTGTCTACTCACCCAATGACTGGCGCTCCCAGGCTCTTTCCCAGAAGGCCACAGTCTAACATCTGACCCATAGCATAATATATAATTGTCTATATATATATACATATATATATATATATGTATATATATGTATATATATGCTGCAGGAGGGATATATATATATAGACAGTTATATTGTGTATATATATATATATATATATATATATACAGTTGAAGTCGGAAGTATGCCTTAGCCAAATACATTTAAACTCAGTTTTTCACACAATTCCTGACATATAATTCTAGTAAAAATTCCCTGTCTTAGGTCAGTTAGAATCACCACTTTATTTTAAGAATGTTACATGTCAGAATAATAGTAGAGAGAATTATTTATTTCAGCTTTTATTTCTTTCATCATATTCCCAGTGGGTCAGACGTTTACATACACTCAATTAGTATTTGGTAGCGTTGCCTTTAAATTGTTTAACTTGGGTCAAACGTTTCAGGTAGCCTTCCACAAGCTTCCCACAATAATTTGGGTGAATGTTGGCCCATTCCTCCTGACAGAGCTGGTGTACCTGAGTCAGGTTTGTAAGCCTCCTTGCTCGCACACGCTTTTTCAATTCTGTCAACAAATTATGGGATTGAGGTCAGGGCTTTGTGATGGCCACCCCAATACCTTGACTTTGTTGTTCTTAAGCCATTTTGCCACAACTTTAGTTTGGGGTCATTGTCCATTTGAAAGACCCATTTGCGACCAAGCTTTAAATCCTGACTGATGTCTTGAGATGTTGCTTCAATATATCCACATAATTTTCCTGCCTCATGATGCCATCTATTTTGTGAAGTGCACCAGTCCCTCCTGCAGCAAAGCACCCCCACAACATGATGCTGCCACCCCCGTGCTTCACGGTTGGGATGGTGTTTTCAGCTTGCAAGCCTCTCGCTTTCTCCTCCAAACATAATGATGGTCATTATGGCCAAACAGTTCTATTTTTGTTTCATCAGACCAGAGGACATTTCTCCAAAAAGTACGATCTTTGTCCCCATGTGCAGTTGCCTGGCTTTTTTATGGTGGTTTTGGAGCAGTGGCTTCTTCCTTGCTGAGGGCCTTTCAGGTTATGTCGTGTGGATATAGATAATTTTGTACCCGTTTCCTCCAGCATATTCACAAGGTCCTTTGCTGTTGTTCTGGGATTGATTTGCACTTTTCAAACCAAAGTACGTTCATCTCTAGGAGACAGAACGCATCTCCTTCTTGAGAGGTATGACGGCTGCATGGTCCCATGGTGTTTATACTTGCGTACTATTGTTTGTACAGATGAACGTGGTACCTTCAGGTGTTTGGAAATTGCTCCCAAGGATGAAAGTTTTTTTATCTGAGGTCTTGGCTGATTTTTTTTTATTTTCCCATGATGTCAAGCAAAGAGACACTGGAATTGTGATACAGTGAATTATAAGTGAAATAATCTGTCTGTAAACAATTGTTGGGAAAATGACTTGTGTCATGCACAAAATACATGTCCTAACCGACTTGCCAAAACTATAGTTTGTTAACAAGAAATGTGTGGAGCGGTTGAAAAATGAGTTTTAATAATTCCAACCTAAGTGTATGTAAACTTCAGACTTCAACTGTATAGATTAAAGAGATCAGATTACCGATGTAATTATTTATTTTGAAAAATAAAAATAAAGGAGTTAGGAGGGATATAGACTAGAATGGCCGAGACGGGACCACCGGAGAGCTACAACTAGTCTGAAGGAATGTCTAGACCAGAGATCTGGCACATCATTAATGTGTTGAAGTCTGAATGTCCAGTCCGGCATGAGATATGACAGCTCGTCTCTTTCATAGTGTTGTCTGTTTTATACATCTCCTCACGTGGCCTACAGTGAAACGAGTTCCTTCGTAACAGGACCAGTCATTGTCAACCTATAGAACCAATCATGTCACAGCCCAGACTGACCTTACACATTGAATTAAATCAAATCAGATTTTATTGGTCACATACACATGGTTAGCAGATGTTAATGCGAGTGTAGCCAAATGCTTGTGCTTCTAGTTCCGACAATGCAGCAATAACAAGTAATCAAACAATTCCACAACAACTACCTAATACACACAGATCTAAGTAAAGGAATGGAATAAGAATATATAAATATGTGGATGAGCGATGACAGAGCGGCACAGGCAAGATGCAATAGATTCTATAAAATACAGTATATTCATATGAGATGAGTCATTTGTTTCTTTTGTTTTTGTTGTAAACATTATTAAAGTGGCCAATGATTTCAAGTCTATATGTAGGCAGCAGCCACTCAGTGTTAGTGGTGGCTGTTTAACAACAGTCTGATGGCCTTGAGATAGAAGCTGTTTTTCAGTCTCTCGGTCTCAGCTTTGATGCACCTGTACTGACCTCGCCTTCTGGATGATAGATGTGGGGAACAGGCAGTGGGTTCGGGTGGTTGATGTCCTTGATGATCTTTTTGGCCTTCCTGTGACATCGGGTGGTGTAGGTGTCCTGGAGGGCAGGTAGTTTTCCCCCGGTGATGCGTTGTGCAGACCGCACCAACCTCTGGAGAACCCTGCAGTTGTGGGCAGTGCAGTTGCCCCCCCGCCCCCGTAGTGGGGCCCCAGTGTTGAGGATCAGCAAAGTGGAGATGTTGTTTCCTACCTTCATCACCTGAGGGGGTGGTGGGCGGGGCTGAGACCCAGGGTTAATCAAGCTTAATGGTGAGCTTGGAGGGCACTATGAATACTGAGCTGTAGTCAATGAACAGCGTTCTAACACACGTATTCCTCTTGTCCAGATGGGACAGGGTATGTGTTTGTGTGTTTTGCATGTTTTTAAGGAGACAAAATTAGATTTCCATTAGTCAAGTCTCTCAGAACCTTCTCATGACATGGGACGTTGTTGATGTTTGTGGTTCCACGTGAGCCTACTAAAACTAGACCAGAGAGTCATTTGTTAACAGGAGATGAGATGACTGTCTACATTAGTGTGCCACTGTTCTTGTTCTGACCAAATCACGTTTGTCTGATCTAGACCAGAGATCTGTATTGTATGACTGATCACATTACATTTTATTGGATCAAATAAAGTTGTGTTTGTTATTATGACGTTGGGCCGTTTCGCTTCGGTCTGTTTCTTTACTGACCCCAGGCCAGTTCCCCATTGTCTGTTTGGCAAACCTTTACTGACCCCAGGCTAGTTCCCCGTTGTCTGTTTGGCAAACCTTTACTGACCCCAGGCCAGTTCCCCGTTGTCTGTTTGGCAAACCTTTACTGACCCCAGGCCAGTTCCCCGTTGTCTGTTTGGCAAACCTTTACTGACCCCAGGACAGCTCCCCGTTGTCTGTTTGGCAAACCTTTACTGACCCCAGGCCAGTTCCCCGTTGTCTGTTTGGCAAACCTTTACTGACCCCAGGCCAGTTCCCCGTTGTCTGTTTGGCAAACCTTTACTGACCCCAGGACAGCTCCCCGTTGTCTGTTTGGCAAACCTTTACTGACCCCAGGCCATTTCCCCGTTGTCTGTTTGGCAAACCTTTACTGACCCCAGGACAGCTCCCTGTTGTCTGTTTGGCAAACCTTTACTGACCCCAGGACAGCTCCCCGTTGTCTGTTTGGCAAACCTTTACTGACCCCAGGACAGCTCCCCATTGTCTGTTTGGCAAACCTTTACTGACCCCAGGACTGCTCCCCGTTGTCTGTTTGGCAAACCTTTACTGACCCCAGGCCAGTTCCCCGTTGTCTGTTTGGCAAACCTTTACTGACGCCAGGACAGCTCCCTGTTGTCTGTTTGGCAAACCTTTACTGACCCCAGGACAGCTCCCCGTTGTCTGTTTGGCAAACCTTTACTGACCCCAAGCCAGTTCCCCGTTGTCTGTTTGGCAAACCTTTACTGACCCCAGGACAGCTCCCTGTTGTCTGTTTGGCAAACCTTTACTGACCCCAGGACAGCTCCCCGTTGTCTGTTTGGCAAACCTTTACCGACCCCAGGACAGCTCCCTGTTGTCTGTTTGGCAAACCTTTACCGACACCAGGACAACTCCCCGTTGTCTGTTTGGCAAACCTTTACTGACCCCAGGCCAGTTTCCCGTTGTTTGTTTGACAAAACTTACTGACCCCAGGCCAGTTCCCGTTGTTTGTTTCCAACTTGTATGAGTTGAAGTTGGAAGTTTACATACATACACTTAGGTTGGAGTCATTAAAACTCGTTTTTCAACCACTCCACAAATTTCTTGTTAACACACTGTCGTTTGGGCAAGTCAGTTAGGACATCTACTTTGTGCATGACACAAGTAATTTTTCCAACAATTGTTTACAGACATATTATTTCACGTATATTTCACTGTATCACAATTCCAGTGGGTCAGAAGTTTACATGCACGAAGTTGACTGTGCCTTTAAACAGCTTGGAAAATTCCAGAAAATTATGTCATGGCTTTAGAAGCTTCTGATAGGCTAATTGACATCATTTGAGTCAATTGGAGGTGTACCTGTGGATGTATTTCAAGGCCTACCTTCAAACTCAGTGTCTCTTTTCTTGACATTATGGGAAAATCTAAAGAAATCAGCCAAGACCTCAGAAAAAAATGGTAGACCTCCACAAGTCTGGTTCATCATTTGGGAGCCATTTCCAAACACCTGAAGGTACCACGTTCATCTGTACAAACAATAGTACGCAAGTATAAACACTATGGGACCACGCAGCCGTCATACCCCTCAGGAAGGAGACGCATTCTGTCTCCTAGAGATGAACGTACTTTGGTGCGAAAAGTGCAAATCAATCCCAGAACAACAGCAAAGGACCTTGTGAAGATGCTGGAGGAAACTATCTATCACTCCAGTGTTTAATTGCTAAATTGTAATTATTTTGCCACTATGGCCTATTTATTGCCTTACTTGCCTTATCTTACCTCATTTGCACACAATGTATATAGACTTTTTTCTGTTGTGTTATTGACTGTACGTTTGTTTATTCCATGTGTAACTCTGTGTTGTTGTTTGTGTCGAACTGCTTTGCTTTATCTTGGCCAGGTCGCAGATGAAAATGAGAACTTGTTCTCAACTAGCCTACCTGGTTAAATAAAGGTGAAAAAATAAATGAAAAAAAATAAAACAGGAACAGAAGTATCTATATCCACAGTAAAATGAGTCCTATATCGACATAACCTGAAAGGCCACTCAACAAGGAAGAACCCACTGCTCCAAAACCGCCATAAAAAAAGCCAGACTACGGTTTGCAACTGTATATGGGGACAAAGATCACACTTTTTGGAGAAATATCCTCTGGTCTAATGAAACAAAAATATAACCGTTTGGCCGTAATAACCATTGTTATGTTTGGAGGAAATGGGGAGGCTTGCAAGCCAAAGAACACCATCCCAACCGTGGTGGCAGCATCATGTTGTGGGGGTGCTTTGCTGCAGGAGGGACTGGTGCACTTCAAGAAATAGATGGCATCATGAGGTAGGAAAATGATGTGGATATATTGAAGACACATCAGTCAGGATTTAAAGCTTGGTCGCAAATGGGTCTTCCAAATGGACAATGACCCCAAGCATACTTCCAAAGTTGTGGCAAAATGGCTTAAGGACAACAAAGTCAAGGTATTAGGGTGGCCATCACAAAGCCCTGACCTCAATCCCATAGAAAATCTGTGGGCCGAACTAAAAAAGTGTGTGCGAGCAAGGAGGCCTACAAACCTGACTCAGTTACACCAGCTCTGTCAGGAGGAATGGGCCAACAATCACCTATCACTTATTGTGGGAAGCTTGTGATAGGCTACCCGAAACGTTTGACCCAAGTTAAACAATTTAAAGGCAACGCTACCAAATACTAATTGAGTGTATGTAAACTTCTGACCCACTGGGAATGTGATGAAAGAAATAAAAGCTGAAATAAATCCTTTTCTCTACTATTATTCTGACATTTCAAATTCTTAAAATAAAGTGGTGATCCTAACTGACCTAAGACAGGGAATTTTTACTAGGATTAAATGTCAGGAATTGTGAAACCTGAGTTGAAATGTATTGGTCTAAGGTGTATGTAAACTTCTGACTTCAACTGTATGAATGAATGTGTCAGACAGGCTGTGATGAATCCGCTGTCATGTACTCAGTGACCTTGTGGTTAAAGTGTCTCCCCTGAGATTGGAAAGTTGTTGGTTTAATCCCCAGTGGAGTCATACCAAATACCTTTAAAAATGACTTCTTCTTGTTTTGTTTACTCCAGGTTCAGCGCGGTCAGCACGATGACTGATGGGGACTATGATTACCTGATCAAGCTCCTGGCTCTGGGGGACTCTGGAGTAGGGAAGACAACTTTTCTATACAGGTACACACACACACACAACTAGTTATTAGGGATGTGCATCTTTCCCTTTCAACACGATTCAATACCTTCATGGATCTATATACAGTACCGGTCTCATTCAAGGGTATTATTTTATTTTTGTACTATTTTCTACATTGTAGAATAATAGTGAAGACACCAATTATCACACATATGGAATCATGTAGTAACCAAAAAAGTGTTAAACAATGAAAATATATTTTAGATTCCTCAAATAGCCACCCTTTGACTTGATGGCAGATTTGCACACTAATGGCATTATCTCAACCAACTTCACGAGGTAGTCACCTGGAATGCATTTCAATTAACAGGTGTGCCTTCTTAAAGTTAATTTGTGGAAGTTCTTTCTTTCGTAATAGATTTGAGCCAATCAGATGTGTTGTGATAAATTAGGGTTATACAGAAGATTGCCCTATTTGGTAAACGACCAAGTCCATATTATGGTAAAAACTGCTCAAATAAGCCAAGAGAAACGACAGTCCACCATTATTTTAATTAAGACATCAAGGTCAATACGGAAAATATCTTTGACAGTTTCTTCATGTTCAGTCGCAAAAACCATCAGGCTCTGTGATGAAACTGGCTCTCATGAGGACCCAGAGTCACCTCTGCTGCAGAGGATACGTTCATTAGAGTTACCAGCCTCAGAAATTGCAGCCCAAATAAATGCTTCACAGAGTTCAAGTAACAGACACATCTCAACAGCAACTGTACAGAGGAGACCGTGTGAATCAAGCCTTCGTGGTCGAATTGCTACAAAGAAACCACTACTAAAGGACACCAATAAGAAGAGGACACTTGCTTGGGCCAAGAAACATGAGCAATGGACGTTAGACCTGTGGAAATTTGTCCTTTGGTCTGGAGTCCAAATGTAAAAATGTTGGTTCCAACCGCCGTGTCTTTGTGAGACACAGAGTAGGTGAACGGATGATCTCCGCATGTGTATTTCCCACCATGAAGCATGGAGGAGGAGGTGTTATGTGGTGGGGGTGCTTTGCTGGTGACACTGTCTGTGACCCTTCACCTGAGCACTATGCTGAGCACTTGTTTGCTACTTTTCCTTCACTCTGTGGTCCAACTCATCCCAAACCATCTCAATTGGGTTGAGGTTGGTTGATTGTGGAGGCCAGGTCATCTGATGCAGCACTCCATCAATCTCCTTCTTGGTCAAATAGCCCTTACACAGCCTGGAGGTGTGTTGGGTCATTGTCCTGTTGAAAAACAAATGATAGTCCCACTAAGCACAAACCAGACGGGATGGTGTATCGCTGCAGAATGCTGTGGTAGCCATGCTGGTTAAGTGTGCCTTGACCTCAACCCCATTGAACACCTTTGGGATGAATTGGAACGCCGACTGTGAGCCAGGCCTAATCGCCCAACATCAGTGTTCCCGATCTCACTAATGCTCTTGTAGCTGAATGTAAGCAAGTCCCCACAGCAATGTTCCAACATTTAGTGGAACACCTTCCCAGAAGAGTGGAGGCTGTCATAGCAGCAAAAGGGGGACCAACTAATTATTAATGTCCATGATTTTGGAATTATAGGTTTGATGAGCAGGTGTCCACATACTATTGGTCATGTAGTGTATATTATTATTATTAGTAGTAGTAGTATTATATTTATTATTATATTTATGATTATTATATTTGTAATATTTATTATTATTATTATTATTATATGTATTATTATTAGTAGTATTATTATTATAATATTATTATTATTATTATATTTATTAGTATGATTATATTTATTGTTATAATATTTATTATTATTATTATATGTATTATTAGTATTATTATTATTATTATAATATTATTATTATTATTATTATATTTATTAGTATGATTATATTTATTGTTATAATATTTATTATTATTGTATTTATTATTATTATATTTATAATATTTATTATTATTATATTATATATTATATTTATGATTATATTTGTAATATTTATTATTATTATATTTTTTTATGATTATTTTTATAATATGTATTATTATTATATTTATTATTGTATTTATTATTATTATATGTATAATATGTATTATTATTGTATTTATTATTATATGTATAATATGTTTTATTATTATATTTATTATTATATTTATTATTATTATATTTATTATTATTTTATTTATGTATTATGTATTATATATGTATTATTATTATATTTATTATTATTATATTTATTATTATATTTATTATTATTATATTTATTATTATATGTATTATTATTATATGTATTATTATATTTATTATTATTACATTTATTATTATATTTATTATTATATGTATTATTATTATATTTATTATTATTATATGTATTATTATTATATGTATTATTATATGTATTATTATTATATTTATTATTATTATATGTATTATTATTATATTTATTATTATATTTATTATTATTATATGTATTATTATTATATTTATTATTATTATATGTATTATTATTATATTTATTATTATTATATTTATTATTATTATATGTATAATATTTATTATTATTATATTTATTATTATTATATGTATTATTATTATATTTATTATTATTATATTTATTATTATTATATGTATTATTATTATATTTATTATTATATTTATTATTATTATATGTATTATTATTATATTTATTATTATTATATGTATTATTATTATATTTATTATTATTATATTTATTATTATTATATGTATAATATTTATTATTATTATATTTATTAATAATACTACTTTCCTCTTCAGGTACACAGACAACAAGTTCAACCCCAAGTTCATCACCACGGTGGGAATAGACTTCAGGGAAAAGAGAGTGGTGAGTAGACACACACACACACACACACCACACACACACACACACACCACACACCACACACACACACCACACATCACACACACACACCACACACACACACACACCACACACACACACCACACACACACACACACACCACACACACACACCACACATCACACACACACACCACACACACACACACACCACACACACACACACACACACACACACACACACCACACACACACACCACACACCACACACACACACATCACACACACCACACACACACCACACACACACACGCATGCAAACCCAATGTTTATGAGAATCGTCCTGATGAAAAGGTCCTTCATCAACCATAGTCTTCTTCAGACTCACTAAGACTGTGTCTGCGTCCCCATTCTCCACACCCGTCTCAAAGTGAACACTTGCACACTCCCGTCATGCATTTTTAAAAGCATTGTATTGAATTAAGCCTTGGCTGTAGGGACGTTCCACCATTGTTAAATCCATTGTGTGGAGATTGGAGAGGGTGGAGAATCAGTATGCAGCCAGTGAAGTTGTTACCATTGCTCCTCCTCCTAAGACCGTCTCTCTGTTATCTTAATTCTTGTCAAGTTGCCTTACCGGTGCTGTTCAGAGATGGCCAGGGAAGAAGAGGGGAAGTAGAGATAGTCAAGTTTAAATTAAAGAGAGGATGAACCTCTGAGAAGAGGGGACGGAGAGCTGTGAAGTTTAAATTAAAGAGAGAGGATGAACCTCTGAGAAGAGGGGAAGGAGAGCTGTGAAGTTTAAATTAAAGAGAGAGGATGAACCTCTGAGAAGAGGGGAAGGAGAGCTGTGAAGTTTAAATTAAAGAGAGAGGATGAACCTCTGAGAAGAGGGGAAGGAGAGCTGTGAAGTTTAAATTAAAGAGAGAGGATGAACCTCTGAGAAGAGGAGAAGGAGAGCTGTGAAGTTTAAATTAAAGAGAGAGGATGAACCTCTGAGAAGAGGGGAAGGAGAGCTGTGAAGTTTAAATTAAAGAGAGAGGATGAACCTCTGAGAAGAGGGGAAGGAGAGCTGTGAAGTTTAAATTAAAGAGAGAGGATGAACCTTAGCCGCTGTTAAGCCATGTGACTACAGTCCTTTGTGACTCCAGTGCCCAGAATGAAGTACAATCTCTCCTGTCAAAGACAGTCAACACTTTTCACTGTGAATCTAAAACATGATCTATGGCAGTAGGACCATTAAAGAGATGTAAGATGCTGTAAATGTGAGCGAAAACAAGAAAGCTTACATCTCGTAAAGGGCTAGGAGACAGTAGAGCAAGGGGCTCTTGTGTTTATAAATACCTTTTTCAACCGAAACCTTTTCCTACGTTTTTTTGTTTTTGGGGGGGGGCTTGAGAAAAGAGGTCAGTATCTTCCTGAGGCCCTTGTAGATCTGACCCTGTTTTGGTGTGTTTCACACAGACATGAGATCTGTCAACCATCCCATTAGGGTGAAGGAGGTGTCCGATGCCGTGACGCAGGAACAACGTGAATTAGGATCACTGTCTGCAGTTTTTAGTGACGGTCCTCTGAGCCTGAGGCCTTCCTCAGACAGATGGTTCACCATGGCATTGGATGGTTACTGGCTAGCATTAGCATTTGTCATCCAGGAATACATGACAGTAGGCTAACCGCTAGACAGAGGGAGAAAATGCTAATATCCCCTTGTAATGTCCATGAATGCAGAATACATATATTTACAATGTAAAGAAAGCATGACTGTTTAGTCAATATGCTGTCTTGTGATTTTTCCCTCCCTCACAGTTCTCCCATACAGACACCGTTCGGTTTCTCTGAATCTCCTATTTCATTTAATTTTAATACAGTTTTAACCCTAGTTTCTATCTGTTCAATTGTTCCAGTATTTTCTTGGGATTCTGCAGCCCAAAAAATAAATGTTCCTTTCCCAAGATAACAGTTTAATTCTCTTTTGGCAACACCACCTTCAAAACAAGACAGACGCCTGCCCTGGATAGATGACGAGTAGATCAGGCAACTGTCTTAAGTGTGTGTGTGTGTGTGTGTGTGTGTGTGTGTGTGTGTGTGTGTGTGTGTGTTTTTCAGGTGTACACGGCGTCGGGCCCCAATGGAACCACAGGGAAGACTTTTAAAGTTCACCTCCAGCTCTGGGATACGGCTGGACAGGAAAGGTACTGGAGCTGCATTACAATAATGTTTCTATTGGGTTACAATAACGTTTACAATAACGTTTCTAATTGGGTTACAATAACGCTTACAATAACGTTTCTAATGGGTTACAATAACGTTTACAATAATGTTTCTATTGGGTTACAATAATGTTTCTAGTGGGTTACAATAACGTTTACAATAATGTTTCTAATTGGTTACAATAACGTTTCTAATGGGTTACAATAATGTTTCTAGTGGGTTACAATAACGTTTACAATAACCTTTCTAGTGGGTTACAATAACGTTTCTAGTGGGTTACAATAACGTTTCTAATGGGTTACAATAATGTTTTTAGTGGGTTACAATAACGTTTACAATAACGTTTCTAATGGGTTACAATGACGTTTACAATAACGTTTCTAATGGGTTACAATGACGTTTCTAATGGGTTACAATAACGTTTCTAATGGGTTACAATAACGTTTCTAATGGGTTACAATAACGTTTCTAATGGGTTACAATGACGTTTCTAATGGTTACAATAACGTTTCTAATGGTTACAATAACGTTTCTAATGGGTTACAATAACGTTTCTAATGGTTACAATAACGTTTCTAGTGGGTTACAATAACGTCTCTAATGGGTTACAATAACGTTTCTAATGGTTACAATAACGTTTCTAATGGGTTACAATAACGTTTCTAATGGTTACAATAACGTTTCTAGTGGGTTACAATAACGTCTCTAATGGGTTACAATAACGTTTCTAATGGTTACAATAACGTTTCTAATGGGTTACAATAACGTTTCTAGTGGGTTACAATAACGTTTCTAGTGGGTTACAATAACGTTTCTTACGGGCTGCGCTAACGTTTCTAACGGGCTGCGCTAACGTTTCTAACGGGCTGCGCTAACGTTTCTAACGGGCTGCGCTAACGTTTCTAACGGGCTGCGCTAACGTTTCTAACGGGCTGCGCTAACGTTTCCAACGGGCTGCGCTAACGTTTCCAACGGGCTGCGCTAACGTTTCTAATGCGTTATCAAAAAAAGGGAATTGATAGAAGTACTGTACCTACGTTACTATGTACCCTTCTCATTTTAGCTCCGCTTAGCATGGAATCGTAGACAAACCACTGCTGCAATTCAGTTTTTTTTAGGTTCTTACAGTATATCTCAAGCTCTCACAACGTGAGATTCTCTCAACGTATCACTTCCTCTTGCCTTGTGAGAATGACGACTTGACGTAGTTCTACAAGGCCTCTTGACAAGCCTTAACCAATGTAAAAAACATCTTCAGAGAGTCTACCTGTGTTGCTAACGGCGCCGACCCCTTCCGTAAACGTACCTGACAGAAACCTGAAGTGTCTTTTTTTTATTCTGGTGGGGGAAAAAAAAATAACCCTCTCAGAGAACACAGCATCAATGAGACCAACTGAGTATGCATCACCAATGGCACCCTGTGCCCTATACAGTGCATTACTTTTGACCAGATCTCTATGGGCCCTGGTCAAAAGTAGTGCACTACATAGGGAATAGGGTGCCGTTTGGGACACTTCTGACACGTATACGTTTTCTGGTACCAGACACAATAGACACACTGGGAGGCAGCGGTTGACTCATCAGTGGTATTATATAGTATGTATTGATGACTCATCAGTGCTATTATATAGTATGTATTGATGACTCATCAGTGCTATTATATAGTATGTATTGATGACTCATCAGTGGTATTATATAGTATGTATTGATGACTCATCAGTGGTATTATATAGTATGTATTGATGACTCATCAGTGCTATTATATAGTATGTATTGATGACTCATCAGTGCTATTATATAGTATGTATTGATGACTCATCAGTGGTATTATATAGTATGTATTGATGACTCATCAGTGCTATTATATAGTATGTATTGATGACTCATCAGTGCTATTATATAGTATGTATTGATGACTCATCAGTGGTATTTAATGACATGTATTGATGACTCATCAGTGCTATTATATAGTATGTATTGATGACTCATCAGTGGTATTTAATGACATGTATTGATGACTCATCAGTGCTATTATATAGTATGTGTTGATGACTCATCAGTGGTATTATATAGTATGTATTGATGACTCATCAGTGGTATTATATAGTATGTATTGATGACTCATCAGTGCTATTATATAGTATGTGTTGATGACTCATCAGTGGTATTATATAGTATGTATTGATGACTCATCAGTGCTATTATATAGTATGTGTTGATGACTCATCAGTGGTATTATATAGTATGTATTGATGACTCATCAGTGCTATTATATAGTATGTATTGATGACTCATCAGTGGTATTTAATGACATGTATTGATGACTCATCAGTGCTATTATATAGTATGTATTGATGACTCATCAGTGCTATTATATAGTATGTGTTGATGACTCATCAATGGTATTATATAGTATGTATTGATGACTCATCAGTGCTATTATATAGTATGTGTTGATGACTCATCAATGGTATTATATAGCATGTATTGATGATTCATCAGTGGTATTTTATAGTATTTGTTATAGTATTTGTTGATGACTCATCAGTGGTATTATATTGTATGTGTTGATGACTCATCAGTGGTATTATATTGTATGTGTTGATGACTCATCAGTGCTATTATATAGTATGTGTTGATGACTCATCAATGGTATTATATAGTATGTATTGATGACTCATCAGTGCTATTATATAGTATGTGTTGATGACTCATCAATGGTATTATATAGCATGTATTGATGATTCATCAGTGGTATTTTATAGTATTTGTTATAGTATTTGTTGATGACTCATCAGTGGTATTATATAGTATGTATTGATGACTCATCAGTGCTATTATATAGTATGTGTTGATGACTTATCAGTGGTATTATATAGTATGTGTTGATGACTCATCAGTGGTATTGTGTAGTATGTACACAGTGGGGCAAAAAAGTAATTAGTCAGCCACCAATTGTGCAAGTTCTCCCACTTAAAAAGATGAGAGATGCCTGTAATTTTCATCATAGGTACACTTCAACTATGACAGACAAAATGAGAAAAAAATCCAGAAAATCACATTGTAGGATTTTTAATGAATTTATTTGCAAATTATGGTGGAAAATAAGTATTTGGTCAATAACAAAAGTTTATCTCAATACTTTGTTATATACCCTTTGTTAGCAATGACAGAGGTCAAACGTTTTCTGTAAGTCTTCACAAGGTTTTCACACACTGTTGCTGGTATTTTGGCCCTTTCCTCCATGCAGATCACCTCTAGAGCAGTGATGTTTTGGGGCTGTTGCTGGGCAACACAGACTTTCAACTCCCTCCAAAGATTTTCTATGGGGTTGAGATCTGGAGACAGGGTTAATTTCTAATTTGAGAATTGAATCACTTGCAAGCTGGAAGCCACACTGGCAATCTTGCAACAGCAAAAAAAAAAATGGTAATTTGGCTAATCCTTTTATCCAAAAAGCGACTTAACTAAAGAACTGTCTCCATTGGCAGATATATTCAGTACAGGTGGCCCATGTAGGAATGGAACCAACACAGTCCTGCTGTTACTAACCTCCATGCCCTCACAGGTTCCGGAGTCTAACCACAGCCTTCTTCAGAGATGCCATGGGCTTCCTGCTCATGTTTGACCTCACCAGCCAACAGAGCTTTCTCAACGTCCGCAACTGGATGAGTACGTAATGGTCTATGTAGTCAGTAAACACACACATGCACGCACACACGCACACACACACACACACACACACACACACACACACACACACACACACACACACACACACACACACACACACACACACACACACACACACACACACCACACATATACACACACACCTACACACACACACACACACACACACACACACACACATACACACACACACAGTCCTGAGGGAGCAGAACGTGGCCAGGGTCGGGGATTCAGTCAATTCACTTATTGAATTCAATAGAATTAAGTTTTCCTCCGTTACGTTAATTATTTTAACCAGTCAATTAACAACTAATTCTTATTGATAACGACGGCCTGGCATTTGAAAAGAAGACGGTTTCATTATAAGGAGGTATTTGAAGAGCAGGCAGGTCCTCAGGGGATTAATATGAATCGATACTGTAGTCATTCAGGCCTTTTGATCCAGGAAGAAGGCAAAGGTTAGTCGTAAACTGTTTTCTGGAGAAGGAAACATAGAAAACCTTAATTAGCGGAAGTCCAGACCCCCAGGACAAAATAAGTTAGCTTCACATTCTCTTACTATGCTGCAATACTTTGATTAATTAGCTTAACGTTTCTGCCAGAAAGCTACTTTCATCAGGGAGTAGTACTACTAAACGGTGGTATCTTGGTACTCTAATCATGCTGGCTTTAGATTCAGCACAGGATGTAGAGAAGGTGACTAGTAAACTACAGAATAAGTGTGAGGACATACAGCACTTGACATTTAATTATGATATGAGGACACACAGCGCTCTCCCAAAATGCTAACTGTTGTCCTCAGGCCAGCTGCAGGCCAATGCTAATTGTTGTCCCCAGGCTAGCTGCAGGCCAATGCTAACTGTTGTCCCCAGGCTAGCTGCAGGCCAATGCTAACTGTTGTCCCCAGGCCAGCTGCAGGCCAATGTTAACTGTTGTCCCCAGGCCAGCTGCAGGCCAATGCTAACTGTTGTCCCCAGGCCAGCTGCAGGCCAATGCTAATTGTTGTCCCCAGGCTAGCTGCAGGCCAATGCTAACTGTTGTCCCCAGGCTAGCTGCAGGCCAATGCTAACTGTGGTCCCAGGCTAGCTGCAGGCCAATGCTAACTGTTCCATGTTGTCCTCAGGCCAGCTGCAGGCCAATGCTAATTGTTGTCCCCAGGCTAGCTGCAGGCCAATGCTAACTGTTGTCCCCAGGCTAGCTGCAGGCCAATGCTAACTGTGGTCCCAGGCTAGCTGCAGGCCAATGCTAACTGTTCCATGTTGTCCTCAGGCCAGCTGCAGGCCAATGCTAACTGTTCCATGTTGTCCTCAAGCTAGCTGCAGGCCAATGCTAACTGTTCCATGTTCTCCTCAGGCTAGCTGCAGGCCAATGCTAACGGTTCTATGTTGTCCTCAGGCTAGCTGCAGGCCAATGCTAACTGTTCCATGTTGTCCTCAGGCTAGCTGCAGGCCAATGCTAACTGTTGTCCTCAGGCTAGCTGCAGGCCAATGCTAACTGTTGTCTTCAGGCTAGCTGCAGGCCAATGCTAACTGTTGTCCTCAGACTAGCTGCAGGCCAATGCTAACTGTTGTCCCCAGGCTAGCTGCAGGCCAATGCTAACTGTTGTCCCCAGGCTAGCTGCAGGCCAATGCTAACTGTTCCATGTTGTCCTCAGGCCAGCTGCAGGCCAATGCTAACTGTTCTATGTTGTCCTCAGGCCAGCTGCAGGCCAATGCGTACTGTGAGAACCCAGACATTGTGTTGGTGGGCAACAAGGCAGACCTGGCGGACCAGAGAGAGGTGCAGGAGAAGCACGCTAAGGAACTAGCCGACAAGTACGGGTGAGTATACGCGCACACACACACACACACACACACACACAATCACACACACACACACTAAGGAACTAGCCGACAAGTACGGGTGAGTATACATGTAACGGATGTGAAACGGCTAGCTTAGTTAGCGGTGCGCGCTAAATAGCGTTTCAATCGGTGACGTCACTTGCTCTGAGACCTTGAAGTAGTGGTTCCCCCTTTGCTCTGCAAGGGCCGCGGCTTTTGTGGAGCGATGGGTAACAATGCTTCGTGGGTGACTGTTGTTGATGTGTGCAGAGGGTCCCTGGTTCGCGCCCGGGTATGGGCGAGGGGACGGTCTAAAGTTATACTGTTACATACGCGCACACACACACACACACACACGGACAAGAGAGAGCCAGAAACCACCGTTAGACCTAATGACTATTAGGTTATACAGTTCCGACTTCAACTGTACTTGCCTCAGAAGATCGACGACCGATGCCTAACGTAAAGTAGTCAAGGCAATGTGGCTTTTTACTGTTGCTGAGGCTGCAGTTATAGTGCCACTGATGACAAGCTCTCACTCTCCACTGCAATCAGGGATTAATACTTCCACTGAGTAAGTCTCCTCTGTCCTTTATGAGTGCTGGGCTTGTCATTCACAGCTCTGTGTGTGTGTGTGTGTGTGTGTGTGTGTGTGTGTGTGTGTGTGTGTTGTCATTGAGAGCTGTACGTAAGGAAACTTTGTGGTCTAGGGTGACCTGGTTGTTGTCTTTGTAGGGTACCCAGGTGTACCAGTGTAATGTGTTGTCTCTGTAGGGTACCCAGGTGTACCAGTATAATGTGTTGTCTCTGTAGGGTACCCAGGTGTACCAGTATAATGTGTTGTCTCTGTATGGTACCCAGGTGTACCAGTATAATGTGTTGTCTCTGTAGGGTACCCAGGTGTAACAGTATAATGTGTTGTCTCTGTAGGGTACCCAGGTGTACCAGTGTAATGTGTTGTCTCTGTAGGGTACCCAGGTGTACCAGTGTAATGTGTTGTCTCTGTAGGGTACCCAGGTGTACCAGTGTAATGTGTTGTCTCTGTAGGGTACCCAGGTGTACCAGTGTAATGTGTTGTCTCTGTAGGGTACCCAGGTGTACCAGTGTAATGTGTTGTCTCTGTAGGGTACCCAGGTGTACCAGTGTAATGTGATGTGTTGTCTCTGTGGGGTACCCAGGTGTACCAGTGTAATGTGTTGTCTTTGTAGGGTACCCAGGTATACCAGTGTAATGTGTTGTCTCTGTAGGGTACCCAGGTGTACCATTGTAATGTGTTGTCTCTGTAGGGTCCCCAGGTGTACCAGTGTAATGTGTTGTCTCTGTAGGGTACCCAGGTGTGCCAGTGTAATGTGTTGTCTCTGTAGGGTACCCAGGTGTACCAGTGTAATGTGTTGTCTCTGTAGGGTACCCAGGTGTACCAGTGTAATGTGATGTGTTGTCTCTGTAGGGTACCCAGGTGTACCAGTGTAATGTGTTGTCTCTGTAGGGTACCCAGGTGTACCAGTGTAATGTGATGTGTTGTCTCTGTAGGGTACCCAGGTGTACCAGTATAATGCGTTGTCTCTGTAGGGTCCCCAGGTGTACCAGTGTAATGTGTTGTCTCTGTAGGGTACCCAGGTGTACCAGTGTAATGTGATGTGTTGTCTCTGTAGGGTACCCAGGTGTACCAGTGTAATGTGATGTGTTGTCTCTGTAGGGTACCCAGGTGTACCAGTGTAATGTGTTGTCTCTGTAGGGTACCCAGGTGTACCAGTGTAATGTGTTGTCTCTGTAGGGTCCCCAGGTGTACCAGTGTAATGTGTTGTCTCTGTAGGGTACCCAGGTGTACCAGTATAATGTGTTGTCTCTGTAGGGTACCCAGGTGTACCAGTGTGATGTGTTGTCTCTGTAGGGTACCCAGGTGTACCAGTGTAATGTGTTGTCTCTGTAGGGTACCCAGGTGTACCAGTGTAATGTGTTGTCTCTGTAGGGTACCCAGGTGTACCAGTGTAATGTGTTGTCTCTGTAGGGTACCCAGGTGTACCAGTGTAATGTGTTGTCTCTGTAGGGTACTCAGGTGTACCAGTGTAATGTGTTGTCTCTGTAGGGTACCCAGGTGTACCAGTGTAATGTGTTGTCTCTGTAGGGTACCCAGGTGTACCAGTGTAATGTGTTGTCTCTGTAAGGTACTCAGGTGTACCAGTGTAATGTGTTGTCTCTGTAGGGTACTCAGGTGTACCAGTATAATGTGTTGTCTCTGTAGGGTACCCAGGTGTACCAGTGTAATGTGTTGTCTCTGTAGGGTACTCAGGTGTACCAGTGTAATGTGATGTGTTGTCTCTGTAGGGTACCCAGGTGTACCAGTGTAATGTGTTGTCTCTGTAGGGTACCCAGGTGTACCAGTGTAATGTGATGTGTTGTCTCTGTAGGGTACCCAGGTGTACCAGTGTAATGTGATGTGTTGTCTCTGTAGGGTACCCAGGTGTACCAGTGTAATGTGTTGTCTCTGTAAGGTACTCAGGTGTACCAGTGTAATGTGTTGTCTCTGTAGGGTACCCAGGTGTACCAGTGTAATGTGTTGTCTCTGTAAGGTACTCAGGTGTACCAGTGTAATGTGTTGTCTCTGTAGGGTACTCAGGTGTACCAGTATAATGTGTTGTCTCTGTAGGGTACCCAGGTGTACCAGTGTAATGTGTTGTCTCTGTAGGGTACTCAGGTGTACCAGTGTAATGTGATGTGTTGTCTCTGTAGGGTACCCAGGTGTACCAGTGTAATGTGTTGTCTCTGTAGGGTACCCAGGTGTACCAGTGTAATGTGATGTGTTGTCTCTGTAGGGTACCCAGGTGTACCAGTGTAATGTGATGTGTTGTCTCTGTAGGGTACCCAGGTGTACCAGTGTAATGTGTTGTCTCTGTAAGGTACTCAGGTGTACCAGTGTAATGTGTTGTCTCTGTAGGGTACCCAGGTGTACCAGTGTAATGTGTTGTCTCTGTAGGGTACCCAGGTGTACCAGTGTAATGTGTTGTCTCTGTAGGGTACCCAGGTGTACCAGTGTAATGTGTTGTCTCTGTAGGGTACCCAGGTGTACCAGTGTAATGTGTTGACTCTGTAGGGTACCCAGGTGTACCAGTGTAATGTGTTGTCTCTGTAGGGTACCCAGGTGTACCAGTATAATGTGTTGTCTCTGTAGGGTACCCAGGTGTACCAGTGTAATGTGTTGTCTCTGTAGGGTACCCAGGTGTACCAGTGTAATGTGTTGTCTCTGTAGGGTACTCAGGTGTACCAGTATAATGTGTTGTCTCTGTAGGGTACCCAGGTGTACCAGTGTAATGTAATGTGTTGTCTCTGTAGGGTACCCAGGTGTACCAGTGTAATGTGTTGTCTCTGTAGGGTACCCAGGTGTACCAGTCTAATGTGTTGTCTCTGTAGGGTACCCAGGTGTACCAGTATAATGTAATGTGTTGTGTCTGTAGGTTACCCAGGTGTACCAGTGTAATGTGTTGTCTCTGTAGGGTACCCAGGTGTACCAGTGTAATGTGTTGTCTCTGTAGGGTACCCAGGTGTACCAGTGTAATGTGTTGTCTCTGTAGGGTACCCAGGTGTACCAGTATAATGTGTTGTCTCTGTAGGGTACCCAGGTGTACCGGTATAATGTGTTGTCTCTGTAGGGTACCCAGGTGTACCAGTGTAATGTGTTGTCTCTGTAGGGTACTCAGGTGTACCAGTGTAATGTGTTGTCTCTGTAGGGTACCCAGGTGTACCAGTGTAATGTGTTGTCTCTGTAGGGTACCCAGGTATACCAGTGTAATGTGTTGTCTCTGTAGGGTACCCAGGTGTACCAGTATAATGTGTTGTCTCTGTAGGGTACCCAGGTGTACCAGTATAATGTGTTGTCTCTGTAGGGTACCCAGGTGTACCAGTGTAATGTGTTGTCTCTGTAGGGTACCCAGGTGTACCAGTGTAATGTAATGTGATAATTACAGGACATTAGTATTTATTTTATCTTCACACTTTCTCCTTTTTTAGTCACTCTTTTGTTGTTTGTTTTACAATATTGTACTTGATTTATATTGTACTTGAGAAAACATACATTTTTGAGTGAGAAGTATTTTATTTTTCTCAATCACTAGTAGCTCCATAGAGGATACATACTCTCTGATGTGATCTGGGTTCTCTGTTCAGACAGGACAGGGTTCTGTATGTGCTGTCTGATCTAGGTTCTGTTTGTCCCCCGTCTCATCTGGGTTCTGTGTGATCTGGTTTTTCTTTGTCCGCTGTGATCTGGGTTCTGTACTGTATGTCCTGTCTGATCTGGGTTCTGTATGTTCTGGGTTCTCTATGTGATCTGGGTCCTGTGATCTGGGGATTTTATCTCCTGTCTGATGTGCGTTCTGTATGTGTCCTGTCTGATGTGGGTTCTGTATGTGTCCTGTCTGATCTGGGTTCTGTATGTCCTGTCTGATCTTGGTTCTGTATGTGTCCTGTCTGATCTGGGTTCTGTATGTGTCCTGTCTTATCTGGGTTCTCTATGTAACCTATGTGATCTGGGTTCTGTATGTGTCCTGTCTGATCTGGGTTCTGTATGTGTCCTGCCTGATGTGGGTTCTGTATGTCCTGTCTGATCTGGGTTCTGTATGTGTCCTGTCTGATGTGGGTTCTGTATGTCCTGTCTGATGTGGGTTCTGTATGTCCTGTCTGATCTGGGTTCTGTATGTCCTGTCTGATCTGGGTTCTGTATGTCCTGTCTGATCTGGGTTCTGTATGTGTCCTGTCTGATCTGCGTTCTGTATGTGTCCTGTCTGATCTGGGTTCTGTATGTCCTGTCTGATCTGGGTTCTGTGTGTGCCCTGTCTGATGTGGGTTCTGTATGTGCCCTGTCTGATGTGGGTTCTGTATGTCCCCTGTCTGATGTGGGTTCTGAATGTCCTGTCTGATCTGGGTTCTGTATGTGTCCTGTCTGATGTAGGTTCTGTATGTGTCCTGTCTGATGTGGGTTCTATATGTCCTGTCTGATCTGTGTTCTGTATGTGTCCTGTCTGATGTGGGTTCTGTATGTCCTGTCTGATCTGGGTTCTGTATATCCTGTCTGATCTGGGTTCTGTATGTCCTGTCTGATGTGGGTGTTGGAGTGGTCCTGTCTGATCTGGGTTCTGTATGTGTCCTGTCTGATGTGGGTTCTGTATGTCCTGTCTGATCTGGGTTCTGTATGTGTCCTGTCTGATGTAGGTTCTGTATGTGTCGTGTCTGATGTGGGTTCTATATGTCCTGTCTGATGTGGGTTCTGTATGTGTCCTGTCTGATGTGGGTTCTGTATGTGTCCTGTCTGATGTGGGTTCTGTATGTCCTGTCTGATCTGGGTTCTGTATGTGTCCTGTCTGATCTGGGTTCTGTATGTGTCCTGTCTGATCTGTGTTCTGTATGTGTCCTGTCTGATGTGGGTTCTGTATGTCCTGTCTGATCTGGGTTCTGTATGTCCTGTCTGATCTGGGTTCTGTATGTCCTGTCTGATCTGGGTTCTGTATGTGTCCTGTCTGATGTGGGTGTTGGAGTGGTCCTGTCTGATGTGGGTTCTGTATGTCCTGTCTGATGTGGGTTCTGTATGTGTCCTGTCTGATCTGGGTTCTGTATGTGTCCTGTCTGATGTGGTTCTGTATGTCCTGTCTGATCTGGGTTCTGTATGTCCTGTCTGATCTGGGTTCTGTATGTGTCCTGTCTGATGTGGGTTCTGTATGTCCTGTCTGATGTGGGTTCTGTATGTGTCCTGTCTGATGTGGGTTCTGTATGTCCTGTCTGATCTGGGTTCTGTATATCCTGTCTGATCTGGGTTCTGTATGTCCTGTCTGATGTGGGTGTTGGAGTGGTCCTGTCTGATCTGGGTTCTGTATGTGTCCTGTCTGATGTGGGTTCTGTATGTCCTGTCTGATCTGGGTTCTGTATGTGTCCTGTCTGATGTAGGTTCTGTATGTGTCCTGTCTGATGTGGGTTCTATATGTCCTGTCTGATGTGGGTTCTGTATGTGTCCTGTCTGATGTGGGTTCTGTATGTGTCCTGTCTGATGTGGGTTCTGTATGTCCTGTCTGATCTGGGTTCTGTATGTGTCCTGTCTGATCTGGGTTCTGTATGTGTCCTGTCTGATCTGTGTTCTGTATGTGTCCTGTCTGATGTGGGTTCTGTATGTCCTGTCTGATCTGGGTTCTGTATATCCTGTCTGATCTGGGTTCTGAATGTCCTGTCTGATGTGGGTGTTGGAGTGTTCCTGTCTGATGTGGGTTCTGTATGTGTCCTGTCTGATGTGGGTTCTGTATGTCCTGTCTGATCTGGGTTCTGTATGTCCTGTCTGATCTGGGTTCTGTATGTGTCCTGTCTGATGTGGGTGTTGGAGTGGTCCTGTCTGATGTGGGTTCTGTATGTCCTGTCTGATGTGGGTTCTGTATGTGTCCTGTCTGATCTGGGTTCTGTATGTGTCCTGTCTGATCTGGGTTCTGTATGTGTCCTGTCTGATGTGGTTCTGTATGTCCTGTCTGATCTGGGTTCTGTATGTCCTGTCTGATCTGGGTTCTGTATGTGTCCTGTCTGATGTGGGTTCTGTATGTCCTGTCTGATGTGGGTTCTGTATGTGTCCTGTCTGATGTGGGTTCTGTATGTCCTGTCTGATCTGGGTTCTGAATGTCCTGTCTGATCTGGGTTCTGTATGTGTCCTGTCTGATGTGGGTGTTGGAGTGGTCCTGTCTGATGTGGGTTCTGTATGTCCTGTCTGATCTGGGTTCTGTATGTGTCCTGTCTGATCTGGGTTCTGTATGTGTCCTGTCTGATGTGGTTCTGTATGTCCTGTCTGATCTGGGTTCTGTATGTCCTGTTTGATCTGGGTTCTGTATGTGTCCTGTCTGATCTGGGTTCTGTATGTGTCCTGTCTGATGTGGTTCTGTATTTGTCCTGTTTGATCTGGGTTCTGTATGTGTCCTGTCTGATGTGGTTCTGTTTGTCCTGTCTGATGTGGGTGTTGGTGTGGTCCTGTCTGATGTGGTTATGTATGTCCTGTCTGATGTGGTTCTGTATGTCCTGTCTGATGTGGTTCTGTTTGTCCCCTGCAGGATCCCGTACTTTGAGACGTCGGCAGCGACGGGGTCTGAGGTGGACAAGGCGGTCATCACTCTGCTAGACCTGGTCATGAAGAGGATGGAGCAGTGTGTCGACAAGCCCACCGCCGATCCCGCCAACGGGGGAGGAGCCACCAAGCTGGAGGACGCTGCGCCTGACCAGAAGAAGTGTGCATGTTAGACTTGGCCTCTTCCACGTCCCCTTCTCCCTACTCTGGTTGGTCCTCTAGTGCGCCCTCTGGTGGCCAGACGCAGAAGTGCAGCAGCGTGGCCACAGCATGATGTGTGAGGGGGCAGCTCAAGTCAGCCACACTGCAATGGGGCTGTGGTTCTGGCCTTGCATGGCCTGTGTGTACTGTGCTGGGCCTGGCTATGTGTCTCTCCTGCCTGTCCTGTGTTGTGTTGTATTGTGTCCCAATTGTCACCTTGTTCCCTTACATAGGGCATTACATTTGACCAGAGCCTATAAGGTGTGCACTATGTACATTGCCTTGGACATAATGGACAAGACAGCGGGACGAGCTGAGTTCATTATCTCCTAGGTAATGTACAGAACGGAGGCGTTTATCCCGCTTATACCACAGTTGCCAAAGAAAACAATACTAAAGCACACATTATCTGGTGGAAATGTCTTCATGGATATTTTTTGAATTGATTAAAAGTCAAATTAATACTTTTTTCCATCCTCCCATGAAACCTGATTTGTTAGTCCGTTGCCAGAGATGCGACTCGGTTGCTCAGTCTTTCTGTTTCTATGGACGTTTTTATTCGGTTGCCCTGCTGACTTGCTTGCTAGCTATTGAACTATTTTTTTTTTAAACACAATCACGTCAACCTCTGCAGCCAGAATAACGGTAAAGTAGCTGCGTTTGCGTGAGCTGTTTTCTAGCGACAATTCATTTGGAGACATCCATAACAATGAGCTGATGATGATGATGATGATGATGATGATGAGCGATTTTGGCATTGAATAGTTTGCGTTCGCGTCAGGACACACTGTTCATTATGAGGAGAGCGCATTGCATATTTACATTTTGAGTCATTTGGCAGACACTCTTGCTCAAGGGCACGTTGTTCACCTTGTCCGCTCGGGGATTCGAACCAGAGACCTTTCGGGTTAACTTCTAGGCTAGCTGCCGCCCTTATCGAACACGTCAAACACTAGGCTTGAATGTAGCCAAACAGTTTGTTGCTAGCAAACATGCCAATATGACCAATGGAATTTAACAATATCAGTCGCTGAAAACAGGTGTTAAAAATAGAAAAGTGGGCGGGTTCGACAGCATAGCGCCACTCGCTTCATGATTGCAACATTGAAGGACCGGGAAAAATGTATGTTCATCCCATCACGCACCACGTTAGGTTCATCAGAGGTCTCTGTGGAAAAAAAAATAAATGAATGCTAGCTAGCTAGTTAGCTATGTTTTTCCTTGTTGGACCTGTGTTTACAATGTATCCAATATCGGTTTGTGTGGTTGTTGGTTTATCTTTCTGTAACTACAGTCTGCTTGTGGAGTGCTTTATAATGCGCCATGATCAGGTATCCCATATAAATATGTCCCAGAGACATCCAACTGTCTTCTATATTTGGTTTTAATGCCCATTCTAGAATGCCCTTCTAGCCAATCAGAAACGAGTATTCAACAATGCTGTGGTATAAATAGGGAATAGGTTGCCATTTGGGACAAAAGCCTGGCCTACCGGAGGCCTATGTTTTATAAGACTTTATATCCTCATGTTGTTTAGAAGTATTTGTCCAATCTAATCTACTGCCTCGGCTTTTAAGGCCCCATCCGTACGGTACCAATATTAAAATCTAATCTACTGCCTTGGCTTCTAAGGCCCCATCCATACGGTACCAATATTAAAATCTAATCTACTGCCTTGGCTTCTAAGGCCCCATCGGTACGGTACCAATATTAAAATCTAATCTACTGCCTTGGCTTCTAAGGCCCCATCCGTACGGTACCAATATTAAAATCTAATCTACTGCCTTGGCTTCTAAGGCCCCATCGGTACGGTTCCAATATTAAAATCTAATCTACTGCCTTGGCTTCTAAGGCCCCATCGGTACGGTACCAATATTAAAATCTAATCTACTGCCTTGGCTTCTAAGGCCCCATCCATACGGTACCAATATTAAAATCTAATCTACTGCCTTGGCTTCTAAGGCCCCATCGGTACGGTACCAATATTAAAATCTAATCTACTGCCTTGGCTTCTAAGGCCCCATCCATACGGTACCAATATTAAAATCTAATCTACTGCCTTGGCTTCTAAGGCCCCATCCATACGGTACCAATATTAAAATCTAATCTACTGCCTTGGCTTCTAAGGCCCCATCCGTACGGTACCAATATTAAAATCTAATCTACTGCCTTGGCTTCTAAGGCCCCATCGGTACGGTTCCAATATTAAAATCTAATCTACTGCCTTGGCTTCTAAGGCCCCATCCATACGGTACCAATATTAAAATCTAATCTACTGCCTTGGCTTCTAAGGCCCCATCCATACGGTACCAATATTAAAATCTAATCTACTGCCTTGGCTTCTAAGGCCCCATCCATACGGTACCAATATTAAAATCTAATCTACTGCCTTGGCTTCTAAGGCCCCATCCATACGGTACCAATATTAAAATCAGTTATTTATATATGATTTTTAAATTTAAAGTTCCTATTCTAGAGTTGTATGTTTATTAACTTTTTTTTTGTTTTAGATTAGATTGTTATTATTATTATTACAGTAAATCTAATCAGTTAGATTACGGTTCAACACACTCATTAAATTTACAGTAAATGTGATCCCCCCCATTTAACAGTACTTTTTGACAACTGCAGTGTATAGCTAAATGTGCATAAAAGACAGTAAGGTATGATCAACTTTATGATATTGTAATATCACTCAGTCAAGACTGATATAATATTACTGTCAGGAAAATACATCGCCAAGCAGTAAATATCTCATTGATGATGATGCTGTTGGTCTGTCTGTCTGTCTGTCTGTCTGTGCCAAAATTAATTGGTCGCGTACACATATTTTGCCTATATTATTTTGGGTGTAGCGAAATGCTTGTGTTCCTAGCTCCAACAGTGCAGTAGTATCTAACCAGGTCAGAGGTGTCTGTCTGTCTGTGGCCTTTTTGACATTCCTAGCTACTAATCTCGTGTGACAGACTTTTAACATCAAATCTAGCTACAGTAGTTGGCTAGTGCACGCAAGATGTAGTTCTGTGTTCCGTGAGGATGTTGCTGTGGAATGTAGCATGGCCACATCTACCAGCGTTTACAGGACTTACTCCACTTCGCACGGCCTGGCTAGTGACAACACAAGTGTTCAACAACCACTGCCCCCAACCCCCCCACCTGAATGTAACATCCTCAACTTTTCTATAACACAATAATAACATGATGGCAGATAGGGACCAAGACAGACAGGCAGTCAGTGTTAACAACTAGTATTGTGTTTAAGACAAGACAAAAGTCCATAATGTAGTATCTGTTCTGTATATAACTGATGTGGAATTAGTGTTTAATAAACCTGATTGGAGGACATGTTTGCCTTTAAAAAAAATAAAAATAATAAGATTCTGTGGTGTAGCCTACTGGTTGTTGTATAACTTGGTGTGGAAAATGGTGTTCCTTACAATGGAGTTTGGCTGCGATTTTTTTTTGAGTTTTATTCGGTTATAAGAGATTGTCTTGATTCAGATACCATCATGGATTAACAAAAAAATGTTTGTTTTTTTAACAATTTAAATAGAGGAGGTGATGTCAGAGACGAGTAGAATAGTTCTGCAGAGTAACTCATCTTCTCTCCTTGATCACTCACATTTGGTGTTTACTATTACCAGTAAGAAGCCTCTTTGGTGATCAATGGTGCCAACTTCCGTACTGCATTTCTTAAAACGACAAATAACAGTGTCCGTTTATCTTTTCACATCCTGAAGTGAGTCATATTGTGTGTGTCTTGTAAAGCATGCTGCCCTCGCCAGTCTTTAGTGTAGTTGGTAGTCTCTGCCAGTTTTCTGTAGCTACTGCTTAATCTGAACACCCAGAGAAATAGACGTTTCTGTGGAGAACCTCAGTACAGTTTGAGGAAGAGCAGCCTAAGGTGACTGCGTCACTGTGATGTTCGTGATGCATGTTCATTTGCAACAGAGGAAAAGCTTAATCAGATTTCTCTCATTCAATCTAGTGTGCATTTTAGATTTATAATCAAAGGCTCTGAGTTGTTGTTGTTAGCCAAACAGTCAAACCAGGCCTAGTGCCAAACCAGGCCTAGTGCCAAGCCTAGTGCCAAACCAGGCCTAGTGCCAAACCGAGCCTAGTGCCAAACCAAGCCTAGTGCCAAACCAGGCCTAGTGCCAAGCCAGGCCTAGTGCCAAACCAGGCCTAGTGCCAAACCAGGCCTAGTGCCAAACCAGGCCTAGTGCCAAACCAGGCCTAGTGCCAAACCAGGCCTAGTGCCAAGCCTAGTGCCAAACCAGGCCTAGTGCCAAACCGAGCCTAGTGCCAAACCAAGCCTAGTGCCAAACCAGGCCTAGTGCCAAGCCAGGCCTAGTGCCAAACCAGGCCTAGTGCCAAACCAGGCCTAGTGCCAAACCAGGCCTAGTGCCAAACCAGGCCTAGTGCCAGGCCTAGTGCCAAACCAGGCCTAGTGCCAAGCCTAGTGCCAAACCAGGCCTAGTGCCAAACCGAGCCTAGTGCCAAACCAAGCCTAGTGCCAAACCAAGCCTAGTGCCAAACCAAGCCTAGTGCCAAACCAAGCCTAGTGCCAAACCAGGCCTAGTGCCAAGCCTAGTGCCAAACCAGGCCTAGTGCCAAGCCTAGTGCCAAACCAGGCCTAGTGCCAAGCCTAGTGCCAAACCAAGCCTAGTGCCAAACCAGGCCTAGTGCCAAACCAGGCCTAGTGCCAAACCAGGCCTAGTGCCAAGCCAGGCCTAGTGCCAAACCAGGCCTAGTGCCAAACCAGGCCTAGTGCCAAACCAGGCCTAGTGCCAAACCAGGCCTAGTGCCAAGCCTAGTGCCAAACCAGGCCTAGTGCCAAACCGAGCCTAGTGCCAAACCAAGCCTAGTGCCAAACCAAGCCTAGTGCCAAACCAGGCCTAGTGCCAAACCAAGCCTAGTGCCAAACCAAGCCTAGTGCCAAACCAGGCCTAGTGCCAAGCCTAGTGCCAAACCAGGCCTAGTGCCAAGCCTAGTGCCAAACCAGGCCTAGTGCCAAGCCTAGTGCCAAACCAAGCCTAGTGCCAAACCAGGCCTAGTGCCAAACCAGGCCTAGTGCCAAACCAGGCCTAGTGCCAAACCAGGCCTAGTGCCAAGCCTAGTGCCAAACCAGGCCTAGTGCCAAACCAGGCCTAGTGCCAAACCAGGCCTAGTGCCAAGCCTAGTGCCAAACCAGGCCTAGTGCCAAGCCTAGTGCCAAACCAGGCCTAGTGCCAAGCCTAGTGCCAAACCAGTTCATAAATGCTTTTGTCAACAGCTGCAGGTTGATCTCTGTTAAGTAGTCCTTATGTCAACCTCCGCAGGTTGATCTCTGTTAAGTAGTCCTTATGTCAACAGCTGCAGGTTGATCTCTGTTAAGTAGTCCTTATGTCAACAGCTGCAGGTTGATCTCTGTTAAGTAGTCCTTATGTCAACAGCTGCAGGTTGATCTCTGTTAAGTAGTCCTTATGTCAACAGCTGCAGGTTGATCTCTGTTAAGTAGTCCTTATGTCAACCTCCGCATGTTGATCTCTGTTAAGTAGTCCTTATGTCAACAGCTGCAGGTTGATCTCTGTTAAGTAGTCCTTATGTCAACAGCTGCAGGTTGATCTCTGTTAAGTAGTCCTTATGTCAACAGCTGCAGGTTGATCTCTGTTAAGTAGTCCTTATGTCAACAGCTGCAGGTTGATCTCTGTTAAGTAGTCCTTATGTCAACCTCCGCATGTTGATCTCTGTTAAGTAGTCCTTATGTCAACAGCTGCAGGTTGATCTCTGTTAAGTAGTCCTTATGTCAACCTCCGCAGGTTGATCTCTGTTAAGTAGTCCTTATGTCAACCTCCGCAGGTTGATCTCTGTTAAGTAGTCCTTATGTCAACAGCTGCAGGTTGATCTCTGTTAAGTAGTCCTTATGTCAACCTCCGCAGGTTGATCTCTGTTAAGTAGTCCTTATGTCAACAGCTGCAGGTTGATCTCTGTTAAGTAGTCCTTATGTCAACAGCTGCAGGTTGATCTCTGTTAAGTAGTCCTTATGTCAACCTCCGCAGGTTGATCTCTGTTAAGTAGTCCTTATGTCAACCTCCGCAGGTTGATCTCTGTTAAGTAGTCCTTATGTTACCAGCTGCAGGTTGATCTCTGTTAAGTAGTCCTTATGTCAACCTCCGCAGGTTGATCTCTGTTAAGTAGTCCTTATGTCAACCTCCGCAGGTTGATCTCTGTTAAGTAGTCCTTATGTCAACAGCTGCAGGTTGATCTCTGTTAAGTAGTCCTTATGTCAACAGCTGCAGGTTGATCTCTGTTAAGTAGTCCTTATGTCAACAGCTGCAGGTTGATCTCTGTTAAGTAGTCCTTATGTCAACAGCTGCAGGTTGATCTCTGTTAAGTAGTCCTTATGTCAACAGCTGCAGGTTGATCTCTGTTAAGTAGTCCTTATGTCAACCTCCGCAGGTTGATCTCTGTTAAGTAGTCCTTATGTCAACAGCTGCAGGTTGATCTCTGTTAAGTAGTCCTTATGTCAACCTCCGCAGGTTGATCTCTGTTAAGTAGTCCTTATGTCAACCTCCGCAGGTTGATCTCTGTTAAGTAGTCCTTATGTCAACAGCTGCAGGTTGATCTCTGTTAAGTAGTCCTTATGTCAACCTCCGCAGGTTGATCTCTGTTAAGTAGTTCTTATGTCAACCTCCGCAGGTTGATCTCTGTTAAGTAGTCCTTATGTCAACAGCTGCAGGTTGATCTCTGTTAAGTAGTCCTTATGTCAACAGCTGCAGGTTGATCTCTGTTAAGTAGTCCTTATGTCAACCTCCGCAGGTTGATCTCTGTTAAGTAGTCCTTATGTCAACAGCTGCAGGTTGATCTCTGTTAAGTAGTCCTTATGTCAACCTCCGCAGGTTGATCTCTGTTAAGTAGTCCTTATGTCAACCTCCGCAGGTTGATCTCTGTTAAGTAGTCCTTATGTCAACAGCTGCAGGTTGATCTCTGTTAAGTAGTCCTTATGTCAACCTCCGCAGGTTGATCTCTGTTAAGTAGTCCTTATGTCAACCTCCGCAGGTTGATCTCTGTTAAGTAGTCCTTATGTCAACAGCTGCAGGTTGATCTCTGTTAAGTAGTCCTTATGTCAACAGCTGCAGGTTGATCTCTGTTAAGTAGTCCTTATGTACAGTGTTACATAGTCTTATCAGGAACATAATGTATAGCTACTGTACATCTCTCAGATGTTAAGTCTCCTTACTTAACCACTATGGTCTAGCTGGTCTACTACTGAAATGATAACACACTATGGTCTAGCTGGTCTACTACTGAAATGATAACACATTATGGTCTAACTGGTCTACTACTGAAATGATAACACACTATGGTCTAACTGGTCTACTACTGAAATGATAACACACTATGGTCTAACTGGTCTACTACTGAAATGATGACATGATAACACTGGTCTAACTGGTAGACTACTGAAATGATAACACACTATGGTCTAACTGGTCTACTACTGAAATGATAACACACTATGGTCTAACTGGTCTACTACTGAAATGATAACACACTATGGTCTAACTGGTCTACTACTGAAATGATAACACACTATGGTCTAACTGGTAGACTACTGAAATGATAACACTGGTCTAACTGGTCTACTACTGAAATGATAACACTATGGTCTAACTGGTCTACTACTGAAATGATAACACTGGTCTAACTGGTCTACTACTGAAATGATAACACACTATGGTCTAACTGGTCTACTACTGAAATGATAACACTGGTCTAACTGGTCTACTACTGAAATGATAACACACTATGGTCTAACTGGTCTACTACTGAAATGATAACACACTATGGTCTAACTGGTAGACTACTGAAATGATAACACACTATGGTCTAACTGGTCTACTACTGAAATGATAACACACTATGGTCTAACTGGTCTACTACTGAAATGATAACACACTATGGTCTAACTGGTCTACTACTGAAATGATAACACACTATGGTCTAACTGGTCTACTACTGAAATGATAACACTGGTCTAACTGGTCTACTACTGAAATGATAACACACTATGGTCTAACTGGTCTACTACTGAAATGATAACACACTATGGTCTAACTGGTCTACTACTGAAATGATAACACACTATGGTCTAACTGGTCTACTACTGAAATGATAACACTGGTCTAACTGGTCTACTACTGAAATGATAACACACTATGGTCTAACTGGTCTACTACTGAAATGATAACACACTATGGTCTAACTGGTAGACTACTGAAATGATAACACACTATGGTCTAACTGGTCTACTACTGAAATGATAACACACTATGGTCTAACTGGTCTACTACTGAAATGATAACACACTATGGTCTAACTGGTCTACTACTGAAATGATAACACACTATGGTCTAACTGGTCTACTACTGAAATGATAACACTGGTCTAACTGGTCTACTACTGAAATGATAACACACTAAGGTCTAACTGGTCTACTACTGAAATGATAACACACTATGGTCTAACTGGTCTACTACTGAAATGATAACACACTATGGTCTAGCTGGTCTACTACTGAAATGATAACACACTATGTTCTAGCTGGTCTACTACTGAAATGATAACACTGGTCTAACTGGTAGACTACTGAAATGATAACACACTATGGTCTAACTGGTCTACTACTGAAATGATGAAATGATAACACTGGTCTAACTGGTCTACTACTGAAATGATAACACACTATGGTCTAACTGGTCTACTACTGAAATGATAACACACTATGGTCTAACTGGTCTACTACTGAAATGATAACACACTATGGTCTAACTGGTCTACACCTTCACATGAGCACCAAAATGCCTACTGCGCCCATGCTCTACCAAGGTTTTCCAGCACCCAGCGCTGACCTACTACAGTAGCTATGTTGGTCTATTGTACTTCAAATTATGTGTAGGCAGGTTGCTAAGGATTCAAATCTTCTCAAACAGTCTCAGTCATGCTCATAGAGGGGCTTCCACAATAATGTGGTTTGTTCTTCATACAAGGTAATGTATTGGATTCTTCACACAACACACTATTCCCATTCCACTACTTGTTCATGCTTTTAAAAAAAAAAAGAAGTATTTTAAACAACCTTTTGATTTAATTCTTGCAAGACCCATCATGATTAATTGAGCTGTTTTGTCTTGTTGTAATGTGGTGCTTAAATCTTTCATTTAGCGTATACATGTCATTGAGAAAAAATAATCATTCATAACAATTGTCTTTTTTTGTTGTTGTTGTTGTCAGTATTTGCCCAACGTACAGTAACAACATGATGGTGGTGTGTTGAACACAGTCACTCAGATATAGAGTTCTATAGAGCCCGTCTGCATTCCTGATTTCTGGAACCGTTAGCTTACCAGTAATGTTGACATAAGGTCCCGTTTTATCCATGTCCTGTGCTGATCAATGGGCAGTCTATTTCCTCTGTCAAATGAAATATGAATATGTATATATATATATATATAATATATGCTTAAAGTTGTGTATTTTTTATTTTTCAAGCAATAAAGATGGTGACGCTACAGTGATAGTAAAGAACCGAGAAGGCCCGGACACTGTCGAAGCTCCGAAATCACTGCTTCATTGACAACGCTTCGATCCGAAACGGATCTTCATCACATAATACCAACAAAACAAAAAAACGTCTTGAATTTAAGAAGTCGACGTTGAATATCCCGTTTGAGCATGATGAAGTTTATTATTAACACTTTTCGATTGTGTATCAAAACACCCAGTCATTACAAAGGTATAGGCGTCCTTCCTAACTGAGTTGACGGAGAGGAAGGAAACTGCTCGGGGATTTCACCATGGTGACCTTTAAAACAGTTACAGAGTTTAATAGCTGTGATAGACAAAAACAACATTGCAGTTGCTCCACAATACCAACCTAATTGACAGGTGAAAAGAAGAAAGCCTGTACAGAATAAAAATATTCCAAAACATACATCCTGTTTGCAACAAGGCACTTAAGTACTGCTGCAAAAAATGTGGCAAAGCAATTCGCTTTGGGAGACAAATTCACCTTTCAGCAGGACAGTACCCTAACACACAAGGCCAAATATGGGATGAGTTGGACCGCAGAGTGAAGGAAAAGCAGCCAACAAGTGCTCAACATATGTGGGAACTCCTTCAAGACTGTTGGAAAAGCATTCCAGGTGAAGCTGGTTGAGAGAATGCCAAGAGTGTGCAAAGCTGTCATCCACGCAAACGATGGCTACTTCGAGGAATATAAAATATATTTAGATTTGTTTAACAGTTTTTTTGGCTACATTTTGATTACTACATGATGTTACTACATGGCTTTAATGTACCATAATGTTGGATGCCACCCGCCGATAAACCTCACAGAAGAAGAGGCGAGGCTGACAATGCTAGTAGCTAGCTAGCTAGGACAATCGGTAGACAGTGTCCTTCGCCCCCGCCGCCTGTCAGGTAATGTTTTCCCGCAGTTCTGTTAAGGACGCCGAGGGCAGGTGTTAGCAAAGGACACTGGGTGCTAGTTAGCTAGCTAGGAGGACTACGGTACACAGCAGGTAGGAGGCGGGGCCGACACTGATAGGTAGCTAGGACACCGGTAGCCCGCAAAAAACTCAGATAATACTTTTTATTTATTTATTTATTTATTTTACTCAGATAATATTTTTATTTCACTTTTTTTCGCCCACATTTTATTTGCATGGACAAAAATCTAGAATATAACAATGCATGAAGATGGAGGGCTTGAGGAGGGGAGTTGCCTTTCCTGCAGATGCAAACTATTGGCAAGATGTGCATTAGGACCACCATCACAGACCCGTCACGGTCCCATCACAGTCACATCACGGTCCCTGTCCATTACAACTCTATGACGCTCATTTAAGTGCCACCTAATAATTGAAAATAAGCACACACCGTGCGTGTCTGTGCGGCCGGTGTGTGTGACAGGACTGGGAGCGGGGTGTCAAAACTATACACGGAAGAGAATGGTCAAAATGTCTCCTCCAAGTGGCAAAGCTAAGACCTTCGGATTGGTCGTCACTAGTTACCACAGCCACAAAGTCAAAAAACCCTGTCTGTTTTCTACAAACACTGTCGTGAAAGTGTTATCTTGACACTATTTATATGGACAGTCTGGTGATGAC
Organism: Oncorhynchus mykiss; assembly: GCF_013265735.2. Classification (NCBI taxonomy): domain Eukaryota; kingdom Metazoa; phylum Chordata; class Actinopteri; order Salmoniformes; family Salmonidae; genus Oncorhynchus; species Oncorhynchus mykiss. Next base: position 5,463,258 of record NC_048569.1, on the reverse strand, counting down.
AGGAAACGTTTGTTGTTGTTCATTCACTCAGTGCTGATTGAGTGAATGTTTTATTCTAAAACAGTTGATGTGTTGAAAACAGTCACATAGCTAACTTAAGTTCGCGAGTATGTACTTTTCTTTTGACTGCGCAAAGGTCCCAAAGGCAATTAATTATGTTGTTGTTTGACCTGGGTAACCTGCCGCTGTGTTGATCAGTCAGCGCACATTTAGGATTATAATGGCAATAATAAAATAGCATTGACAGAGGAGGGAGTTTACTGAATCAATACATAAGGTAAGGGCTGTAACGTTATCTATAGCTACACTGCTAAACAAACCAGATTGACTATTGTATGGAGGAACGTTAACGTTAGATGAGCAATGCCCATTGCATGTATTTAGTGGTGCACGACTCCAGGACTTTTGGAGTCGACTCTTTCGCGACTCCCAAAGCACGCTGAAACGGAAGTGCACACACATACACACCACCTCGTTATTGCAGAGTCCTGCTAGGAAGACGACATTCAGATTCTAGAGGACTGACATGAGCATGACGCTGCCAATTTGCTCATCAAGTTAGCCTATAAAAGGCCATTTTGTTTGAATATAGAAGGTGGTGTACAGCAAACTAGAATATTGCAGTGATATTTCTGATGTGTGCAGCCTTGACGCACGGGATGACGCGGCGCACTCCACGCTGATAAACCTCTTCTTTGCCATGTTAGAGCCCTATTCGGACGGGTATTACGAGAGATGTTAGTTTTGTCATTATTATCCAACCATGTGCGTTATTCCAGAGGACCATTCACACAGGGTTCGTTTTTCCAAAACTGCCCCCCCCCCCTCCCCCCTCCTTGCAATTCGTATTTTTTTTCAAATTGAATGGATGGAAGCCTGGATGTTTAATGTAGGCGACCCTATCCCAGGGTCGCGTCTTCAATACCAGGGTCGCGTGTTCAATCCCAGAGTCGAGTGTTCAATCCCAGGGTCGCGTGTTCTATCCTAGAGTTGCGTGTTCTATCCTAGAGTTGCGTGTTCTATCCTAGAGTTGCGTGTTCTATCCTAGAGTTGCGTGTTCAATTGTTTAATCCCAAACCTTAACCATTCGGAATTAATGCCTAAAATTAACCTTCAAAATTTGACATTTTTTGGACAAATGTCGTATTCTGCACTGTAAGAGCTTGTTAATTGCTAATCAGACCACATGCTGAGACAAGGAGACACACAACAACACAGTCAGGTCATGAATATTCATGTATTTCTTAATGCCCTGTCATCTGGTCCAGAGGAGCATTTTAATGTGTGTCTGTGTTCCATATTACTGTACTTCTTCTATTCATGACAGCTTCTGTTTGTGTGCATGTGTGTTGTGCCCGCATCTGTGTGTGTGTTGTGCGCTACTGTACTCCTCTCCTCCCATACCTCTCTATGACAGCTCCTGTGTGTGTGTGTGTGTGTGTTTGTGTGTTGTGCGCTACTGTACTCCTCTCCTCCCATACCTCTCTATGACAGCTCCTGTGTGTGTGTGTGTGTGTGTTTGTGTGTTGTGCGCTACTGTACTCCTCTCCTCCCATACCTCTCTATGACAGCTCCTGTGTGTGTGTGTGTGTGTGTGTGTGTTGTGCGCTACTGTACTCCTCTCCTCCCATACCTCTCTATGACAGCTCCTGTGTGTGTGTGTGTGTGTGTGTGTGTGTGTGTGTGTGTGTTTGTGTGTTGTGCGCTACTGTACTCCTCTCCTCCCATACCTCTCTATGACAGCTCCCATCTGGACTGTGTTCAATTAAATCTTCCTCTTTGTCAGGGAGGTTCACCCTGCAATATGTCACCACACACACACAATATGTCACCACAAACACACACACACACAATATGTCACCACAAACACACACACACACACACACACACACACAATATGTCACCACAAACACACACACACACACAATATGTCACCACACACACACAATATGTCACCACAAACACACACACACACTATGTCACCACAAACACACACACACACACACACAATATGTCACCACACACACACACACAAACACACACACACACTATGTCACCACAAACACACACACACACACACAATATGTCACCACACACATACACACACACACACACACACACACACTATGTCACCACAAACACACACACACACTATGTCACCACAAACACACACACACACACACAATATGTCACCACACACACACACACACACACACTCACACTCCCTTACTGTGTAACTGAACATCAAACACAAAGCAGATGCAGAATCTAATCCAACGTCTGTCTGCTTTTACTACCAATTAGAACACGTAAATAAACTGACAGGAAGTCGTTATTCATGTCAGAGATTTGAACAATCGCACACTGCCATTAGCTCAGTGTAGTCAACGTTAAAATAAGCCTGTCAAATCATCAACTTTACAACCAAAACACACACCTATGATATGAGGTACACTAACTTTGGATTATCGCAGACCTCTGTCACATAACAAAGTGTACAAAAATATATTCTATATTTGATGGACTGAAAATATATAAAAGAAAGGACCACAGAAACATTAAAACAAAAAAGTATTTAATATTAACATTCATAGTTGTAGGCAGATAAAAACATCAGAAAAGGAGAATAAATACCAGCACCTTTAGCACGTGAAGTCTGAAGTCACGTGAAGTCTGAAGTCACGTGAAGTCTGAAGTCACGTGAAGTCTGAAGTCACGTGAAATAATATCACTTACAGAACTCGCTAGAATGAAGCCATATAAAAAAAAAACGGAATGAGTTGTTAGTTTCTACATCTGGATCGTGCAGACATTCCTATGGGTGAAATAAACAGGGGAAATAAGGTTTGAGGTTAACACCAGAATCAGCCAGTTAACATGACCTTTATGAATCAAAATGAGTCCGTTGCTAAAGAGTCGCTAGCTGTCAGAAATGGAACTACAACAGTCAAGTGTTAGGAGTTCTCGAGCTTCGAGAACTACAACAGCCAAGTGTTAGGCGTTCTCGAGCTTCGAGAACTACAACAGCCAAGTGTTAGGCGTTCTCGAGCTTCGAGAACTACAACAGCCAAGTGTTAGGAGTTCTCGAGCTTCGAGAACTACAACAGCCAAGTGTTAGGCGTTCTCGAGCTTCGAGAAATACAACAGCCAAGTGTTAGGAGTTCTCGAGCTTCGAGAACTACAACAGCCAAGTGTTAGGAGTTCTCGAGCTTTGAGAACTACAACAGCCAAGTGTTAGGAGTTCTCGAGCTTCGAGAACTACAACAGCCAAGTGTTAGAACTACAACAGCCAAGTGTTAGGAGTTCTCGAGCTTCGAGCGCTACAACAGCCAAGTGTTAGGAGTTCTCGAGCTTCGAGAACTACAACAGCCAAGTGTTAGGAGTTCTCGAGCTTCGAGCGCTACAACAGCCAAGTGTTAGGAGTTCTCGAGCTTCGAGCGCTACAACAGCCAAGTGTTAGGAGTTCTCGAGCTTCGAGCGCTACAACAGCCAAGTGTTAGGAGTTCTCGAGCTTCGAGCGCTACAACAGCCAAGTGTTAGGAGTTCTCGAGCTTCGAGCGCTACAACAGCCAAGTGTTAGGAGTTCTCGAGCTTCGAGCGCTACAACAGCCAAGTGTTAGGAGTTCTCGAGCTTCGAGCGCTACAACAGCCAAGTGTTAGGAGTTCTCGAGCTTCGAGCGCTACAACAGCCAAGTGTTAGGAGTTCTCGAGCTTCGAGCGCTCGCTTCGTTGGCGACGTCAAAGGCAACCTGACGTGTAGTTTCATTTTATTTTAATTTTTTTTTACATGTTAGCACATCGGTAGCTTTTCACTTGTTTTGACATAAATGCTTCAAAATTCACAAAAAAAAGTGATGTTAGCTGACAAAGATGATCTCGTAGAACAAAACGTATAAAATCGCCTGAGTCTGCGTTTTACCACCTTATTTTTACCATTTAACATCCCAAACCCTACAACAACAACAAAAACATGAATTTGTCAAACAAGCCAAGGTGGAGTTAGCCTCCTATAGCGCCCTCAAAAAGACGCCATTACTATTGCTCTCTATCGTTTTAATATATAGGCCTATAGTAGATTATAGAAAAAAACAGGGCCTCAATAACACTGCGTCCCCTTTTATTTGGTTTTGCCAGCGAATGAAGAAAGGAGAAAAGGAACATTTTGCCAACCGAAATACTGTACGTTTCCCCTGACAGCGACCCAATAGAGTGGAGCTCTATACAACCAGAAAAACACCCAGAAAACATCTTGTTATCACAATATCAAATCCCATCACAATACACACGAGATCCTCACCCCTACCTGCTCAGTGATGGAGGAGTCTGAGTACACAGTGACTTGTTAGTGATTCCACCTCAGTGAGGGAGGAGCCTGAGTACACAGTGTCTGTTAGTGATTCCACCTCAGTGAGGGAGGAGCCTGAGTACACAGTGACTTGTTAGTGATTCCACCTCAGTGAGGGAGGAGCCTGAGTACACAGTGTCTGTTAGTGATTCCACCTCAGTGAGGGAGGAGCCTGAGTACACAGTGACTGTTAGTGATTCCACCTCAGTGAGGGAGGAGCCTGAGTACACAGTGTCTGTTAGTGATTCCACCTCAGTGAGGGAGGAGCCTGAGTACACAGTGTCTGTTAGTGATTCCACCTCAGTGAGGGAGGAGCCTGAGTACACAGTGTCTGTTAGTGATTCCACTTCAGTGAGGGAGGAGCCTGAGTACACAGTGTCTGTTAGTGATTCCACCTGTCCTGTCCTGTCTAATGCATGTTTAACGTAGGTTTATGCCAGTAGAGTACACAGTCGCCGGTCTCCATTTTCTTGTATCATGTAAACAGCAGGACAGCAAGTCATTCAGATCCATCAGGTAAGATGCATATCCAGCAGCTTTCCACAACGCAGACAGAATAGATTCCCTTTTAGATTCCCCACGCGAGAATAACATGGTCTCTTTCCTCTTCTGTGAAACGTTTGTCTTGGGTCCTCACTCACTCCCAGGGTCTGCTCATCCAGGTTCTGCTCACCCAGGTTCTGCTCACCCAGGTTTTGTTCACCCAGGTTTTGCTCACCCAGGTTTTGCTCACCCAGGTTCTGCTCACCCAGGTTCTGCTCACCCAGGTTTTGCTCACCCAGGTTTTGCTCACCCAGGTTCTGCTCACCCATGTTCTGCTCACCCAGGTTTTGCTCACCCAGGTTCTGCTCACCCAGGTTCTGCTCACCCAGGTTCTGCTCACCCAGGTTCTGCTCACCCATGTTTCGCTCAGGGTTGAAGTAACAAGTGTTGTAAACAGTGCAGTATACTGTTAAATGGTCCCACCGGCTTCACTCATTCAGGCTGTCTGTCCGTCAAGCATCGTAAAAGGAAGACACATTCTGCTCAATGGGTGTGAAAATAAAGCTTTTCCATTTATATATATTAATAAAATACAGCTCCCCAAAGTCTACAGCGCAGTAATACCCAATACCACGTAGATATAAGATAAGTGGAAATGAATGTATAATGCTTCTAACAAACTATAGAACTACATTTTGCAACAGATTTGCTTTGGTAATTTGCAGACAATATTACCCAAATCCCTCTAACATGACATCATCCCCAAATCCTATGTCTATTTTTATTGTTAGTCACATTTGACACAATTGATTTAATAAAATGTTTTTTATTTTCCAATTGATTATCTCTGTTAAGGCACTAGTAATGAATCAGGAAAGATACAAGCCCATAGGATTTTAACTTACTTACATAAAAAATAAACTCCCTTATGGCAGGGTTTCACAAACTCTGACCTCAGGACCCCAAAGGTGGTCCGAATACACAGCTGATTAAACTCTGACCTCGGGACCCCAAAGGTGGTCCGAATACACAGCTGATTAAACTTTGACCTCGGGACCCCAAAGGGGGTCCGAATACACAGCTGATTAAAGTTTGACCTCGGGACCCCAAAGGTGGTTCGAATACACAGCTGATTAAAGTTTGACCTTGGGACCCCAAAGGGGGTTCGAATACACAGCTGATTAAACTTTGACCTTGGGACCCCAAAGGGGGTTCGAATACACAGCTGATTAAAGCTTAGATCATTTGAACCAGCGGTGTAGTGTAAAAACCTCCATTTGGGGTCCAGAGGACCGAGTTTGGGAAACGCAGCCTGACGGAACACAAGAAGTAAAGACACACTGGTTTACATTTTCAATTACCTGCAGATTTTTGATTGATTTAATACAAAATAAAAAATAAATGTTTTATCAGATGCTACAGTAATTTTTTTTGAACCCGATTTGATTGGCTGAACCTGAAAATCAAACACGCGGGTGCTGATTTGATTGGCTGAACCTGAAAATCAAACACGCGGGTGCTGATTTGATTGGCTGAACCTGAAAATCAAACACGCGGGTGCTGATATGATTGGCTGAACCTGAAAATCAAACACGCGGGTGCTGATTTGATTGGCTGAACCTGAAAATCAAACACGCGGGTGCTGATTTGATTGGCTGAACCTGAAAATCAAACACGCGGGTGCTGATTTGATTGGCTGAACCTGAAAATCAAACACGCGGGTGCTGATATGATTGGCTGAACCTGAAAATCAAACACGCGGGTGCTGATTTGATTGGCTGAACCTGAAAATCAAACACGCGGGTGCTGATTTGATTGGCTGAACCTGAAAATCAAACACGCGGGTGCTGATTTAATTGGCTGACAGGATGCTGCTGTATGTTCCCTGTGGGTCCTGTATTGGTGGTATGAATGGTACCTTTTATTAATAATGGCCTAGATTCAATCCCATCTCATTTTGTCCCATTTATGCACGTTTTAAAGGCAACGCTCCCACCATTCGCTGAGACCCACATTCACGTGGAATATGCCGGATCAATGGGAAATGAGCTATAAATGTCAATCGCGCTATGACATGGATCTTCTGCAGGCCGGATTGAATCTAGGACAAAGGCGTTATGAGTAAGGCTAGTATGGTTGCTGCTATGCTGCAATACTGTCCCAGGAAGGGTGTCTCAGGCCTTGGAGGCCGTGGGTACTGGAGGGGTCTGGTCCTCCTCATCCACACTAAGGTCCAGACGTAGATCTTCCAGAGTCTGTCTCATCGCCATGGTGGACTCCTTACGTCTACAAGGCAAAGGAGAGTGTTACTTTGTGTCCCGCACTTCTAACGGTATATCACTCAACGGTATATCACTCAACGGTATATCACTCTCTCTTTTGCCCTCTCTCTCTCTCTCTCTCTCTCTCTCTCTCTCTCTCTCTCTTGCGATTACTCTCTCTCTCTCTTTTGCCCTCTCTCTCTCTTGCCCTCTCTCTCTCTTGCGATCGCTCTCTCTCTCTCTTGCGCTCTCTCTCTCTCTCTTTTGCCCTCTCTCTCTCTCTTGCGATTACTCTCTCTCTTGTGCTCGCTCTCTCTCTCTCTCTCTTGCGTTCGCTCACACTCTCGCTCACTCGCTGTCTCTGTCTCTCTCTCTCTCTCGATTTATTCATCCTGATTTGACCCGTAGCCCCTAATCCGTAAACAGACCTGTAGTTCTGAAAGGATGTGTGAAGAATTATGCTTCGGCTTGCCTTCTGATAGGCTAGTTGGTGGCACCTCTCTGATTTAGAGGGGTTGGCTTAAATGTGGAAGACACATTTCAGTTGAATACATTGAGCTGGACAGCTGACTAGGTATCCCCCCTCCCTATTCCCTATTAAGTAGGAAGTTCCCTATATTGATTACACAAAGCAATCCTTTCAGACCTCTCTCTCTCTGCTTCTCTGTTTCTGCCTCTCTCTCTGTCTCTGTCTCTCTCTCTCTCTGTCTCTCTCTGTCTCTGCCTCTCTCTCTCTGTCTCTCTGCCTCTCTGTCTCTGCCTCTCTCTGCCTCTCTCTGCCTCTCTCTCTCTCTCTCTCTCTGCCTCTGTCTATGCCTCTCTCTCTCTCTGCCTCTCTCTCTCTCGCTCTCTCTCTCTCTGCCTCCTCGTCTCTCTGCCTCTTTCTCTCTCTCTGTCTCCCTGTCTCCCTCTTTGTCATTCATTGAACCCTTATTTCTAAACCAGGTACTTGAGTTGGAGGTGCTGGTCCAGGAGCTGTTTCTGTAGTTTGTTGGTGGTCTCTCTCTCCTCTGTCAGTTCTCTCTGGGTGTGGCGGTGCTGAGCGTCTCTACGACTGGACTCCTCCTCTGCCTCGTTCAGCTGACGCTTCAGGGAACGCATCCTCTGGGACATCTGATGAGGGGGTCATAGGTCAGGATCATTATAAGATGATAATTATATAGTATACGACAAGTCTTCTCATGCATTATAATTGCATAATACTGCATTATACCTGAAGGCTTTACGTAAAGTGTTCCCAATGTGGTCAATCACAAGACACACACAATGGTAACCATTCCACAAGTCTCTTTACTGCCCCCAAGTGGAAGGAACCATTTCACAAGTCTCTTTACCACCCCCAAGTGGAGTGAACCATTCCACAAGTCTCTTTACCACCCCCAAGTGGAGTGAACCATTCCACAAGTCTCTTTACCACCCCCAAGTGGAGTGAACCATTCCAGAAGTCTCTTTACCACCCCCAAGTGGAGTGAACCATTCCACAAGTCTCTTTACTACCCCCAAGTGGAGTGAACCATTCTACAAGTCTCTTTACCACCCCCAAGTGGAGTGAACCATTCCACAAGTCTCTTTACCACCCCCAAGTGGAGTGAACCATTCCACAAGTCTCTTTACCACCCCCAAGTGGAGTGAACCATTCCACAAGTCTCTTTACCACCCCCAAGTGGAGTGAACCATTCCACAAGTCTCTTTACCACCCCCAAGTGGAGTGAACCATTCCACAAGTCTCTTTACCACCCCCAAGTGGAGTGAACCATTCCACAAGTCTCTTTACCACCCCCAAGTGGAGTGAACCATTCTACAAGTCTCTTTACCACCCCCAAGTGGAGTGAACCATTCTACAAGTCTCTTTACCGCCCCCAAGTGGAGTGAACCATTCCACAAGTCTCTTTACCACCCCCAAGTGGAGTGAACCATTCTACAAGTCTCTTTACCGCCCCCAAGTGGAGTGAACCATTCCACAAGTCTCTTTACCACCCCCAAGTGGAGTGAACCATTCTACAAGTCTCTTTACTGCCCCCAAGTGGAGTGAACCATTCCACAAGTCTCTTTACCACCCCCAAGTGGAGTGAACCATTCTACAAGTCTCTTTACCGCCCCCAAGTGGAGTGAACCATTCCACAAGTCTCTTTACCACCCCCAAGTGGAGTGAACCATTCTACAAGTCTCTTTACCGCCCCCAAGTGGAGTGAACCATTCCACAAGTCTCTTTACTACCCTCAAGTGGAATGAACCATTCCAGAAGTTACTTTACTGCCCCCAAGTGGAGTGAACCATTCCACAAGTCTCTTTACTACCCTCAAGTGGAATGAACCATTCCAGAAGTTACTTTACTGCCCCCAAGTGGAGTGGTGGTGTTAGTGCATGTGCCCTACCAGGTCCTTCTGCTCCTTGGCCATCTTATGTTCCTCCTCCAGCTGATCAGACAGTTCGTTGTTCTTCCTCTCCAGTTTACTGATGGTGTTGTTCATCACCACCTTGTTCCTCTCCTCCACCCTCAGAGCGTTCTCCAGCTCCTTGGCCCGGCTCTCCGTCTTAGTGATGACATCCTCATGAACTCTGGTGTGTTGGAGGTTCTCCACCTCCACACGCAGGTCCCGCAGCTGGATACATACAGAGCACTGAGGTTTTCACTTTGACACAAAGCATGCTGCCACTGCTCCATCATTCATCACAGACGCTACAGTTACACCCATACATACTACACCTTTACATGTATACACGGATGACACGGTTTTAATGTCTTTTTTTTATAGCATTGTAGCATTGTAGCATTGCAGCATTGTAGCATTGTAGCATTGCAGCATTGTAGCATTGTAGCATTGTAGCTTTGTAGCATTGTATGTTCATGATGAAAGGACAATGTTGAAAGAACGGGTGGTGACGCAATATCACATAGATACATCGCAGAATGACATGAAAACCCCTGTAGGTTAAAACTGTTCCCAGTGAAAACCCCTCCGGTAGGTAGTGTAGTGTACAGTACCTGTCTCTCCAGGATGCTCTTCTCACTGTCCAGCTGCTCATTCACATCTTTCTGCTGGATCAGCTTCAGCTGGAGCTGTTCCGTCTGGAAAGAACACAACAAACATCCCAAACACGCCTTTTAAGAATGTTTTTTTTTTGGGGGGGGGGGGGGGGGGGGGGGGTTTACAATCACATACAGTAAATCCACCCCTCCAATCGAGGGCCTTGGAATCTTCCCAACCCCAAGGAGACATCGTTTAAAGGAGACCTTTTTTTTAAGGTACATGCTACAACACACTTTTAAACAACCTTGTCTTTCTCTGTAGATGGACTTCAGGATAGAATTAGTTCTGGCCAGGGATCATTCAAGGAAGTAAGTAGATGAGGGTAAGAGGAGCAAGTAGATGCTCGTGTGAAAGTGATTTGTGGCGTATTGAAAGCGAACACATTTCAACAGTAAGGAGTGTTGGGGTCAGGGGTGAGAGGACCAGGTGTAGACAGACAGACAGACAGACCTGTTCGATGGCTCTCTTGTTCTTGCTGGCCCATCTCTGTTCACTGTCCTGCATCTCCTCCAGGTCGCTCTCAAGATCTAACAGTTTCTCCTGGAGAAACGCACCAATCAATCAATCAATCAACCAATCATTCATAAAGTGCTTTTACAATAACGCTGCATTGACTCCAAAGAGAAAGTTGAAGCAGAAGTTTGTACATGTGAGTAAATGTATCTGTAGCCTTTTTCTCTACTGTCTCTATATCTGCAGTATATCTCTCACAGTTCATACAGTCTATTGTCTCTATATCTACAGTATCTCCGCCACGGTCCATACAGTCTATTGTCTCTATATCTACAGTATATCTCTCACAGTTCATACAGTCTATTGTCTCTATATCTACAGTATCTTCGCCACGGTCCGCCACGGTCCATACAGTCTATTGTCTCTATATCTACAGTATATCTCTCACAGTTCATACAGTCTATTGTCTCTATATCTACAGTATCTCCGCCACGGTCCGCCACGGTCCATACAGTCTATTGTCTCTATATCTACAGTATCTCTCCCACGGTCCATACAGTCTACGGTCTCTATATCTACAGTATCTCTCTCACAGTTCATACAGTCTACTGTCTCTATATCTACAGTATCTCTCCCACAGTTCATACAGTCTACGGTCTCTATATCTACAGTATCTCTCCCACGGTCCATACAGTCTACGGTCTCTATATCTACAGTATCTCTCTCACAGTTCATACAGTCTACTGTCTCTATATCTACAGTATCTCTCCCACGATCCATACAGTCTATTGTCTCTATATCTACAGTATCTCTCCCACAGTTCATACAGTCTACTGTCTCTATATCTGCAGTATATCTCTCACAGTTCATACAGTCTACTGTCTCTATATCTACAGTATCTCTCCCACAGTTCATACAGTCTATTGTCTCTATATCTACAGTATATCTCTCACAGTTCATACAGTCTACTGTCTCTATATCTACAGTATCTCTCCCACAGTTCATACAGTCTATTGTCTCTATATCTGCAGTATCTCTCCCACAGTTCATACAGTCTACTGTCTCTATATCTACAGTATCTCTCCCACAGTTCATACAGTCTACTGTCTCTATATCTACAGTATCTCTCCCACAGTTCATACAGTCTACTGTCTCTATATCTACAGTATCTCTCCCACAGTTCATACAGTCTATTGTCTCTATATCTACAGTATATCTCTCACAGTTCATACAGTCTACTGTCTCTATATCTACAGTATCTCTCCCACAGTTCATACAGTCTACTGTCTCTATATCTACAGTATATCTCTCACAGTTCATACAGTCTACTGTCTCTATATCTACAGTATATCTCTCACAGTTCATACAGTCTACTGTCTCTATATCTACAGTATCTCTCCCACGATCCATACAGTCTACTGTCTCTATATCTACAGTATCTCTCCCACAGTTCATACAGTCTACTGTCTCTATATCTACAGTATCTCTCTCACAGTTCATACAGTCTATTGTCTCTATATCTACAGTATATCTCTCACAGTTCATACAGTCTATTGTCTCTATATCTGCAGTATATCTCTCACAGTTCATACAGTCTACTGTCTCTATATCTACAGTATCTCTCCCACAGTTCATACAGTCTACTGTCTCTATATCTGCAGTATATCTCTCACAGTTCATACAGTCTACTGTCTCTATATCTACAGTATCTCTCCCACAGTTCATACAGTCTACTGTCTCTATATCTACAGTATATCTCTCACAGTTCATACAGTCTACTGTCTCTATATCTACAGTATCTCTCCCACAGTTCATACAGTCTACTGTCTCTATATCTACAGTATCTCTCCCACAGTTCATACAGTCTACTGTCTCTATATCTACAGTATCTCTCCCACAGTTCATACAGTCTACTGTCTCTATATCTACAGTATCTCTCCCACAGTTCATACAGTCTATTGTCTCTATATCTGCAGTATATCTTCATAGTCTACTGTCTCTATATCTACAGTATATCTTCATAGTTCATACAGTCTACGGTCTCTATATCTGCAGTATATCTCCCACAGTTCATACAGTCTATTGTCTCTATATCTGCAGTATATCTTCATAGTCTACTCTCTCGCTCTCCGCTCTTCTAAAAAGCATCTTCTAATGAGATTAAACAGTGAAGATTAGATTAAGATTAGGAACACATAGATTGAATGAAGGGATTTAAATAAGTAATACTTCATTAATCCAGAATGACATGAGCTCAACTGACTTGCCTGTGTATTTATGTTTACTGTGAACTGTAGTCTTATGGTTGTACTGGGATGGTATGTTGTCTAGATGGTATCTAAACTAGGTCCTGTCTTTGCTGTGCTGTGGTCAGATCACAATGCAAATTTTAATCGTCTACACCTGTCTACAAATGTAGGCACAATCAGAATGTGGACGAAGATCAGGACAAAGGACACATGTTAGAACCAGGTGTAAACAGGGCAACTGCGTACCAACCTGAGCCTGTTTGAGTTGCTTGACCAGGTCTTCCTTGGTCTGTGCGGCCGTCTGTAGCTCGATGGTCAGGTCCTCTACGCTCCTCTCTGCCTGCTTCCACTGCAGCTGAACTCTCTCTCTCAGCTGGATCTCCTCCTCCAGGGAGCGCTCCTTATCTATCAGCTTATCTGACACCTGACAACACATACCGTTATCTATCAGCTTATCTGACACCTGACAACACATACCGTTATCTATCAGCTTATCGGACACCTGACAACACATACAGTTATCTATCAGCTTACCTGACAACACATACAGTTATCTATCAGCTCACCTGACACCTGACAACACACACAGTTATCTATCAGCTCACCTGACAACACATACAGTTATCTACCAGCTCACCTGACAACACATACAGTTATCTATCAGCTTACCTGACAACACATACAGTTATCTATCAGCTTACCTGACAACACATACTGTTATCTATCAGTTTACCTGACAACACATACAGTTATCTATCAGTTTACCTGACAACACATACAGTTATCTATCAGCTCACCTGACAACACATACAGTTATCTATCAGCTTACCTGACAACAAATACAGTTATCTACCAGCTCACCTGACACCTGACAACACACACAGTTATATATCAGCTCACCTGACAACACATACAGTTATCTATCAGCTCACCTGACAACACATACAGTTATCTATCAGCTCACCTGACAACACATACAGCGATCTACCAGCTTACCTGACAACACATACAGTTATCTATCAGCTTACCTGACAACACACACAGTTATCTATCAGCTTATCTGACACCTGACAACACATACAGTTATCTACCATCTTACCTGACAACACACACAGTTATCTATCAGCTTACCTGACAACACACACAGTTATCTATCAGCTTACCTGACAACACACACAGTTATCTATCAGCTTACCTGACAACACACACAGTTATCTATCAGCTTACCTGACACCTGACAACACACACAGTTATCTACCAGCTTACCTGACACCTGACAACACATACAGTTATCTACCAGCTTACCTGACAATACATACAGTTATCTACCAGCTTACCTGACAACACATACAGTTATCTATCAGCTACCTGACAACACATACAGTTATCTATCAGCTACCTGACAACACATACAGTTATCTATCAGATTACCTGACAACACATACAGTTATCTATCAGCTACCTGACAACACATACAGTTATCTATCAGCTTACCTGACAACACATACAGTTATCTATCAGCTACCTGACAACACATACAGTTATCTATCAGATTACCTGACAACATATACAGTTATCTATCAGCTACCTGACAACACATACAGTTATCTATCAGATTACCTGACAACACATACAGTTATCTATCAGCACCTGACAATACATACAGAAAACCACATAATGGACAGTTTGGGTCAAGTAGGTGACACGATTGCTGTAAACACCTGGAGGTCGACTTAAGCAGAAATTACTTTCAAAAGTTGATCTCAAACACAAGTTGTTTATTGGTGTTTGACTATAGTAAAGCCTACGCCAATGCATGCTGTCAGACCTTGTAAGGCCTATGTCCTTATCTACCTGTCCCTGGAGGCTGATCACAGTCTGCTGGGCTCTCTGAATCCAGCTCCTCCACCCTAACCCACTAACCATCTAACCCTAACCCTAGCTGTAAGGCCTTGGTCAGTATTTTACCTGTCCCTGTAGGCGGCTGACAGTCTGTTGGGCTATCTGCAGCTCCTGACCCCTCTCCAGTAAACTCTCCTCCATCTCCTCTACCCTCAGCAGGGCGTCATCTCGTAGCTTCTGTTGCAGACTGAGCTCTGCTGTCGCCTGGGTGGCTTTCTGTAGAGCCTCTTCTAGCTGTGGAGGGAGAGACCAGAATGTCACACACATATACTGTACCCATCTTCTACCCATGCTGTACCCATCCTCTACCCATAATGTACCCATCCTCTACCCATAATGTACCCATATTGGGGCGGCAGGGTAGCCTAGTGGTTAGAGGGTTCGGACTAGTAACCGAAAGGTTGCAAGTTCAAATCCCCGAACTGACAAGGTGAAAATCTGTCGTTCTGCCCCTGAACAGGCAGTTAATCCACTGTTCCTAGGCAGGCATTGAAAATAAGAATTTGTTCTTAACTGACTTAACTAGTTAAATAAAATAAATAAACAAATATTGTACCCATCTTGTACCCATCCTGTACCCTTCCTGTACCCATCCTGTACCCATCCTCTACCCATCCTGTACCCGTCCTGTACCCATATTGTAAACATCCTGTACCCATCCTGTACCCATTCTCTACCTATCCTGTACCCATATTGTACCCATATTGTACCCATCCTGTACCCATCCTGTACCCATCCTCTACCCATCCTGTACCCATCCTGTACCCATCCTCTACCCATCCTGTACCCATCCTGTACCCATCCTCTACCCATCCTGTACCCATCCTGTACCCATCCTCTACCCATCCTGTACCCATCCTGTACCCATCCTCTACCCATCCGGTACCCATCCTGTACCCATCCTCTACCCATCCGGTACCCATCCTCTACCCATCCTGTACCCATCCTCTACCCATCCTGTACCCATCCTGTAGCCATCCTGTACCCATCCTGTACCCATCCTGTACCCAACCTGTACCCATCCTGTACCCATCCTCTACCCATCCTCTACCCATCCTGTACCCATCCTGTACCCATCCTGTACCCAACCTGTACCCAACCTGTACCCATCCTCTACCCATCCTGTACCCATCCTCTACCCATCCTGTACCCATCCTGTACCCATCCTGTAGCCATCCTGTACCCATCCTGTACCCATCCTGTACCCAACCTGTACCCATCCTCTACCCATCCTGTACCCATCCTGTACCCATCCTGTACCCATCCTCTACCCATCAGGTACCCATCCTGTACCCATCCTCTACCCATCCGGTACCCATCCTCTACCCATCCTGTACCCATCCTCTACCCATCCTGTACCCATCCTGTACCCATCCTGTAGCCATCCTGTACCCATCCTGTACCCAACCTGTACCCATCCTGTACCCATCCTCTGCCCATCCTCTACCCATCCTGTACCCATCCTGTACCCATCCTGTACCCAACCTGTACCCATCCTGTACCCATCCTCTGCCCATCCTCTACCCATCCTGTACCCATCCTGTACCCATCCTGTACCCATCCTCTACCCATCCTGTACCCATCCTGTACCCATCCTGTACCCATCCTGTACCCAACCTGTACCCATCCTGTACCCATCCTGTACCCATCCTGTACCCAACCTGTACCCATCCTGTACCCATCCTCTACCCATCCTGTACCCATCCTGTACCCATCCTGTACCCATCCTGTACCCATCCTGTACCCATCCTCTACCCATCCTCTGCCCATCCTCTACCCATCCTGTACCCATCCTGTACCCATCCTGTACCCAACCTCTACCCATCCTGTACCCATCCTGTACCCATCCTGTACCCATCCTGTACCCATCCTCTGCCCATCCTCTACCCATCCTGTACCCATCCTGTACCCATCCTGTACCCATCCTCTACCCATCCTGTACCCATCCTGTACCCATCCTGTACCCAACCTGTACCCATCCTGTACCCATCCTGTACCCATCCTGTACCCATCCTGTACCCAACCTGTACCCATCCTGTACCCATCCTGTACCCATCCTGTACCCATCCTGTACCCATCCTGTACCCATCCTCTACCCATCCTCTACCCATCCTCTACCCATCCTGTACCCATCCTCTACCCATCCTCTACCCATCCTGTACCCATCCTCTACCCATCCTGTACCCATCCTGTACCCATCCTCTACCCATCCTGTACCCATCCTGTACCCATCCTGTACCCAACCTGTACCCATCCTGTACCCATCCTCTACCCATCCTCTACCCATCCTCTACCCATCCTCTACCCATCCTGTACCCATCCTCTACCCATCCTCTACCCATCCTGTACCCATCCTCTACCCATCCTGTACCCATCCTGTACCCATCCTCTACCCATCCTGTACCCATCCTCTACCCATCCTGTACCCATCCTGTACCCATCCTGTACCCATCCTGTACCCATCCTCTACCCATCCTGTACCCATCCTCTACCCATCCTGTACCCATCCTGTACCCATCCTGTACCCATCCTGTACCCATCCTGTACCCATCCTCTGCCCATCCTCTACCCATCCTGTACCCATCCTCTACCCATCCTGTACCCATCCTGTACCCATCCTCTACCCATCCTGTACCCATCCTGTACCCATCCTGTACCCATCCTGTACCCATCCTCTACTCATCCTGTACCCATCCTCTACCCATCCTGTACCCATCCTCTACCCATCCTCTACCCATCCTCTACCCATCCTGTACCCATCCTGTACCCATCCTCTACCCATCCTCTACCCATCCTGTACCCATCCTGTACCCATCCTCTACCCATCCTCTACCCATCCTGTACCCATCCTCTACCCATCCTCTACCCATCCTGTACCCATCCTGTACCCATCCTGTACCCATCCTCTACTCATCCTGTACCCATCCTCTACCCATCCTGTACCCATCCTCTACCCATCCTGTACCCATCCTGTACCCATCCTGTACCCATCCTCTACCCATCCTGTACCCATCCTGTACCCATCCTGTACCCATCCTGTACCCATCCTGTACCCATCCTCTACCCATCCTGTACCCATCCTCTACCCATCCTGTACCCATCCTCTACCCATCCTCTACCCATCCTGTACCCATCCTCTACCCATCCTCTACCCATCCTCTACCCATCCTCTACCCATCCTCTACCCATCCTCTACCCATCCTGTACCCATCCTCTACCCATCCTGTACCCATCCTCTACCCATCCTGTACCCATCCTGTACCCATCCTCTACCCATCCTGTACCCATCCTCTACCCATCCTCTACCCATCCTCTACCCATCCTCTACCCATCCTGTACCCATCCTCTACCCATCCTCTACCCATCCTCTACCCATCCTGTACCCATCCTCTACCCATCCTGTACCCATCCTGTACCCATCCTCTACCCATCCTGTACCCATCCTCTACCCATCCTCTACCCATCCTCTACCCATCCTCTACCCATCCTGTACCCATCCTCTACCCATCCTCTACCCATCCTCTACCCATCCTGTACCCATCCTGTACCCATCCTCTACCCATCCTGTACCCATCCTCTACCCATCCTCTACCCATCCTCTACCCATCCTCTACCCATCCTCTACCCATCCTGTACCCATCCTGTACCCATCCTGTACCCATCCTGTACCCATCCTCTACCCATCCTCTACCCATCCTGTACCCATCCTCTACCCATCCTCTACCCATCCTCTACCCATCCTCTACCCATCCTGTACCCATCCTCTACCCATCCTCTACCCATCCTGTACCCATCCTCTACCCATCCTCTACCCATCCTCTACCCATCCTCTACCCATCCTCTACCCATCCTCTACCCATCCTCTACCCATCCTGTACCCATCCTCTACCCATCCTGTACCCATCCTCTACCCATCCTCTACCCATCCTGTACCCATCCTCTACCCATCCTGTACCCATCCTCTACCCATCCTCTACCCATCCTGTACCCATCCTCTACCCATCCTCTACCCATCCTCTACCCATCCTGTACCCATCCTCTACCCATCCTCTACCCATCCTGTACCCATCCTCTACCCATCCTGTACCCATCCTCTACCCATCCTGTACCCATCCTCTACCCATCCTCTACCCATCCTCTACCCATCCTCTACCCATCCTCTACCCATCCTGTACCCATCCTGTACCCATCCTCTACCCATCCTCTACCCATCCTCTACCCATCCTCTACCCATCCTGTACCCATCCTGTACCCATCCTGTACCCATCCTGTACCCATCCTCTACCCATCCTCTACCCATCCTCTACCCATCCTCTACCCATCCTCTACCCATCCTCTACCCATCCTGTACCCATCCTGTACCCATCCTCTACCCATCCTCTACCCATCCTCTACCCATCCTCTACCCATCCTCTACCCATCCTCTACCCATCCTGTACCCATCCTGTACCCATCCTCTACCCATCCTCTACCCATCCTCTACCCATCCTGTACCCATCCTCTACCCATCCTCTACCCATCCTCTACCCATCCTCTACCCATCCTCTACCCATCCATACACACGTCTTTACATACTTTATATACTTTCCCAAAATGTTCAGATTTTCCTGAAATGCTGTTTGCTCCTGATTCTGAATCCTCCGCCCCTGGTGTCAGTTCAGTGGATAGAACTATTTGAATCTTAGGCAGCTAATTGGTCAATTCCAATTCAAGATAAATAAAATAACTTTAAAAAGTGGAGAATTTACATTGAATTCAATTAGAATTTCAACAATTTTCAAGTAATGTAATTGAAATTGTAAAATACATCCTTTGGAATTGAATTGAAATGTAATATGTGTTTATTTCAAATGCAGTTAAAGGAAAAAATGCACTTTAAATAACAAATTACATTTAAATAACAAATTACATTTAAATAACAAATTACATTTAAATAACAAATGTAAATAACAAATTACATTAAAATAACAAATTTAAATAACAAATTAAATTTAAATAACCAATTTAAATAACAAATTAAATTTAAATAACCAATTTAAATAACAAATTACATTTAAATAACCAATTTAAATAACAAATTACATTAAAATAACAAATTGACTGCAAGATTTGTTTTAAAATCATTTCAACTTGTATTTCTATATTTTGCCTGAAAGCCTCAGTGAATTTAATTAAAATTGGAATTTGTGGAATTGTTGGGGTTAATATTGAATTGGGAATACAATTCTTGGAATTGACCTAACATTGGAATTGAAAGGAATTGGATTATCTCTGAATTTAAATACTGCCCTGGAATTTGAAAGGGAATTGAATAAGAATTGAATAGGAATTGAATAAGAATTAAATAAGAATTGAATAGGAATTGAATAGGAATTGAATAAGAATTAAATAAGAATTGAATAGGAATTGAATAGGAATTGAATAGGAATTGAATAAGAATTGAATAGGAATTGAATAGGAATTGAATAAGAATTGAATAGGAATTGAATAGGAATTGAATAGGAATTGAATAAGAATTGAATAGGAATTGAATAAGAATTGAATACGAATTGAATAAGAATTGACCTCAATCCTTGTAGCTACATTATATTTTGAAAGGGAATTGAATAAGAATTGAATAGGAATTGAATAAGAATTGAATAAGAATTGAATAAGAATTGACCCCAACCCTTGTAGCTACATTATAGGTGTGTAACAGTGAGCAGTACTGTACCTCAGTCTCCAGTCTGAAGACCGTGTCGCTGAGCTCTGATCTCTTCTTGTCCCGTGTCTCCTTGTCCACCTCTAGATCCTCCAACTGTCTCTCAGATAGCCACAGCTTCTCTGACAGCCCCTGGGCATGGAGCGTCTGCTTCTCTAGCGCCTCCTATAGGGGACATGGTGTAGGACAGACACAGAGGCTGAAATGGAACCCTACTAGTTACATAGTGCACTAGTTTCTAGTTTTGAGCAGGGTCATGGTAGATAGTAGGGTGCATTTTCTGGATGCACAGAGGGGCTCACGCAAGCAGGGCAAAAACACAGGCCCAGCTAACTAACAGGTCTGTGGTAGAATAGGCCCAGCTAACTGAGGTCTGTGGTAGAATAGGCCCAGCTAACTGAGGTCTGTGGTAGAATAGGCCCAGCTAACTGACAGGTCTGTGGTAGAATAGGCCCAGCTAACTGACAGGTCTGTGGTAGAATAGGCCCAGCTAACTGACAGGTCTGTGGTAGAATAGGCCCAGCTATCTGAGGTCTGTGGTATAATAGGCCCAGCTAACTGACTGAGGTCTGTGGTAGAATAGGCCCAGCTGACTGACTGGGGTCTGTGGTAGAATGGGCCCAGCTAACTGACTGAGGTCTGTGGTGGTATAGGCCCAGCTAACTGACTGACAGGTCTGTGGTAGAATAGGCCCAGCTAACTGACTGAGGTCTGTGGTAGAATAGGCCCAGCTGACTGACTGAGGTCTGTGGTAGAATAGGCCCAGCTAACTGACTGAGGTCTGTGGTGGTATAGGCCCAGCTAACTGACTGAGGTCTGTGGTATAATAGGCCCAGCTAACTGACTGAGGTCTGTGGTGGTATAGGCCCAGCTAACTGACTGGGGTCTGTGGTAGAATAGGCCCAGCTAACTGACTGACAGGTCTTAGGTAGAATAGGCCCAGCTGACTGACTGAGGTCTGTGGTAGAATAGGCCCAGCTAACTAACTGACTGGGGTCTGTGGTAGAATAGGCCCAGCTAACTGACTGGGGTCTGTGGTAGAATGGGCCCAGCTAACTGACTGACAGGTCTGTGGTAGAATAGGCCCAGCTGACTGACTGACAGGTCTGTGGTAGAATAGGCCCAGCTAACTGACTGAGGTCTGTGGTAGAATGGGCCCAGCTAACTAACTGACTGGGGTCTGTGGTAGAATAGGCCCAGCTAACTGACTGAGGTCTGTGGTAGAATAGGCCCAGATGACTGACTGACAGGTCTGTGGTAGAATAGGCCCAGCTAACTGACTGAGGTCTGTGGTAGAATGGGCCCAGCTAACTGACTGACAGGTCTGTGGTAGAATAGGCCCAGCTGACTGACTGAGGTCTGTGGTAGAATAGGCCCAGCTAACTGACTGAGGTCTGTGGTAGAATGGGCCCAGCTAACTGACTGGGGTCTGTGGTGGTATAGGCCCAGCTGACTGACTGAGGTCTGTGGTGGTATAGGCCCAGCTAACTCACTGACTGGGGTCTGTGGTGGTATAGGCCCAGCTAACTGACTGAGGTCTGTGGTAGAATAGGCCCAGCTAACTGACTGAGGTATGTGGTGGTATAGGCCCAGCTAACTGACTGAGGTATGTGGTGGTATAGGCCCAGCTAACTGACTGAGGTCTGTGGTGGTATAGGCCCAGCTAACTGACTGAGGTCTGTGGTGGTATAGGCCCAGCTAACTGACTGGTCTGTGGTAGAATAGGCCCAGCTAACTGACTGAGGTCTGTGGTGGTATAGGCCCAGCTAACTGACTGGGGTCTGTGGTAGAATAGGCCCAGATAACTGACTGAGGTCTGTGGTAGAATAGGCCCAGCTGACTAACTAACTGGGGTCTGTGGTGGAATAGGCCCAGCTGACTGACTGAGGTCTGTGGTAGAATAGGCCCAGCTGACTGACTGAGGTCTGTGGTGGTATAGGCCCAGCTAACTGACTGACTGAGGTCTGTGGTGGTATAGGCCCAGCTAACTGACTGACTGAGGTCTGTGGTGGTATAGGCCCAGCTAACTGACTGAGGTCTGTGGTGGAATCTGATTACGGAGAAGCCTATACTGTACCTCAGCGACCTGTATCTTATTCTTCAGAGACTGTTGCAGGAAGTTGAAGGCGTATTCCTGAGTGTTGGCCTCCACCATCTGGGCCCTGGCCTCGGTCAGCTCCGTCTGGAGCAAACATAAAGGAGATCAGCTCTCTAGAGACATCCTCTGTGTTTCAACACTGAGAAATTAGTGGTTGTGTTTTCTATCTAGAAATAAATTAAAGTAGGAGCTTGTGTGTTGGGAGATAATCCTTCTATCCAGCTCTATGGCAGAGTCTCAACAAGATTAAAATAGTGTAGTTTCTGTGTAGTCCAGTCCAAATGAACACAGTGTAGTTTATGTGTAGTCCAGTCCAGATGAACAATAGTGTAGTTTCTGTGTAGTCCAGTCCAGATGAACACAGTGTAGTTTCTGTGTAGTCCAGTCCAGATGAACACAGTGTAGTTTCTGTGTAGTCCAGTCCAGATTAAAATAGTGTAGTTTATGTGTAGTCCAGTACAGATGAACACAGTGTAGGTTCTGTGTAGCTCAGTCCAGATTAAAATAGTGTAGTTTTTGTGTAGTCCAGTCCAGATGAACACCGTGTAGTTTCTGTGTAGTCCAGTCCAGGTGGAAATAGTGTAGTTTCTGTGTAGTCCAGTCCAGATGAACACAGTGTAGGTTCTGTGTAGTTCAGTCCAGATTAAAATAGTGTAGTTTCTGTGTAGCCCAGTCCAGATGAACACAGTGTAGTTTCTGTGTAGTCCAGTCCAGGTGGAAATAGTGTAGTTTCTGTGTAGTCCAGTCCAGATGAACACAGTGTAGGTTCTGTGTAGTTCAGTCCAGATTAAAATAGTGTAGTTTCTGTGTAGTCCAGTCCAGATGAACACAGTGTAGTTTCTGTGTTGTCCAGGTGAACACAGTGTAGTTTCTGTGTAGTCCAGTCCAGGTGGAAATAGTGTAGTTTCTGTGTAGTCCAGTCCAGATGAACACAGTGTAGTTTCTGTGTAGTCCAGTCCAGATGAACACAGTGTAGTTTCTGTGTATTCCAGTGGTACACAGTGTAGTTTCTGTGTAGTCCAGTCCAGATGAACACAGTGTAGTTTCTGTGTAGTCCAGAAGCCTACCTCCATAACTTTGAAGCGTTCCGTCATGGCCGTGTTGTCTCTCTCCAGCTCTACCATCCTCATCCTCATCCTGTTCATCTCCATCTTGGATTGATAAGGAGACAGGACATTACGTTAGCTTCAGAAACCTCTTTACTAGCCTGGGTACCAGTCTGTTTGTGCCATCGTGCCACTCCTTGCCATGACAAGGAGTGGTATCAAGGCACAAACAGACTAGTACCCAGGCAACATCTTTACTGAGATCAAACCAGATATGTTACACAGAGCATTCTGGGTATTGTAGTCCATCGTGCTACACACCTGCAGGGTACTGTTGGTTCTGAGAAGGTCCTCGTTGTTCACCAACAGGCCTCTCATCTCCAACCTGATCTGGTTCCTCTCCTTGTCCATCTCTATGCTCTCTGCCTCCAGGAACTGGTTCCTCTGTGGAAGGAAGGGGGACACGGAAAGAGAGAGTGTGAGTGAGTGAGTGAGTGACTGAGTGACTGACTGACTGAGAGAGTGACTGACTGACTGAGAGAGTGACTGAGAGAGTGACTGAGAGAGTGAGCGAGAGGCTTCATACTGCACCTTCTGACAGGCATCCATCTGTCTGGTCAGCTCCTCGATGTAGTCTCTCTTGCTGGGCATAGCAACAGGCGACGCTGTGGACCGTATGGGGAGTTGGCTTGGCATCACCTGGAAGACCCAGGGGTCAGTCATACAGTACCGCTATTAGATATATTATGAGCCTTTATAATGTGTAAAAAGGCATACAAATATGTTACTGAGATGGTTGTTATTTAACCCCGTATTATCGCTCCGCCCACTCACCGGCTGGTCCCGCCTCCTGAGAGAGTCGAAGGTTGAGAAGCGTGCACGTGAGGAGGTCGCAGCCGAGGTGAAGGAGAGCACAGGGCTGCTACTTCTGCTGTTGTAGCTGTTGAACAGGTTCAGCTCTGATGTGGCTGGAGACATCACCTCCTGCATCTAATGCAGAGAGAGAAAAGAAGAGGGGAGGGGAACGGAGCCAACAGGGAGAGGAGGGAGAGAACAGGGAGGGGAGGGAGAGAACAGGGAGGGGAGGGAGAGAACAGGGAGGGGAGGGAGAGAACAGGGAGGGGAGGGAGAGTACAGGGAGAGTGGAAGGGAAGAGAGAGAACAGGGAGAGGGGAAGGGAAGAGAGAGAACAGGGAGAGGGGAAGGGAAGAGAGAGATCAGGGAGAGGGGAAGGGAAGAGAGAGAACAGGGAGAGGGGAAGGGAAGAGAGAGAACAGGGAGAGGGGAAGGGAAGAGAGAGAACAGGGAGAGGGGAAGGGAAGAGAGAAAACAGGGGGAAGAGAGAGAACAGGGGGAAGGGAGAGAACAGGGAGCGGAGGGAGAGAACAGGGGGAAGGGAGAGAACAGGGAGGGAAGAGAGAGAACAGGGGGAAGGGAGAGAACAGGAAGGGGAGGGAGAGAACAGGGAGGGGAGGGAGAGAACAGGGAGGGGAGGGAGAGAACAGGGAGGGGAGGGAGAGAACAGTGAGGGGAGGGAGAGAACAGGGAGGGGAGGGAGAGAACAGGGGGAGGGAGAGAACAGGGAGGGGAGGGAGAGAACAGGGAGAGGGGAAGAGAGAGAACAGGGAGAGGGGAAGAGAGAGAACAGGGAGAAGGGAGAGAACAGGGGGAAGGGAGAGAACAGGGAGGGGAGGGAGAGAACAGGGAGGGGAGGGAGAGAACAGGGTGAAGGGAGAGAACAGGGGGAAGAGGGAGAGAACAGGGAGGGGAGGGAGAGAACAGGGAGGGGAGGGAGAGAACAGGGAGGGGAGAGAGAGAACAGTGAGGGGAGGGAGGGAACAGGGAGAGGGGAAGAGCGAGAACAGGGAGAGGGGAAGGGAAGAGAGAGAACAGGGGGAAGGGAGAGAACAGGGGGAAGGGAGAGAACAGGGAGCGGAGGGAGAGAACAGGGAGAGGGGAAGGGAAGAGAGAGATCAGGGAGAGGGGAAGGGAAGAGAGAGAACAGGGAGAGGGGAAGGGAAGAGAGAGAACAGGGAGAGGGGAAGGGAAGAGAGAGAACAGGGAGAGGGGAAGGGAAGAGAGAGAACAGGGGGAAGAGAGAGAACAGGGGGAAGGGAGAGAACAGGGAGCGGAGGGAGAGAACAGGGGGAAGGGAGAGAACAGGGAGGGAAGAGAGAGAACAGGGGGAAGGGAGAGAACAGGGAGGGGAGGGAGAGAACAGGGAGGGGAGGGAGAGAACAGTGAGGGGAGGGAGAGAACAGGGAGGGGAGGGAGAGAACAGGGAGGGGAGGGAGAGAACAGGGAGAGGGGAAGAGAGAGAACAGGGAGAGGGGAAGAGAGAGAACAGGGAGAAGGGAGAGAACAGGGGGAAGGGAGAGAACAGGGAGGGGAGGGAGAGAACAGGGTGAAGGGAGAGAACAGGGGGAAGGGAGAGAACAGGGAGGGGAGGGAGAGAACAGGGAGGGGAGGGAGAGAACAGGGAGGGGAGGGAGAGAACAGTGAGGGGAGGGAGAGAACAGGGAGAGGGGAAGAGAGAGAACAGGGAGAGGGGAAGGGAAGAGAGAGAACAGGGGGAAGGGAGAGAACAGGGGGAAGGGAGAGAACAGGGAGCGGAGGGAGAGAACAGGGAGAGGGGAAGGGAAGAGAGAACAGGGGGAAGGGAGAGAACAGGGAGGGGAGGGAGAGAACAGGGAGAGGGGAAGAGAGAGAACAGGGGGAAGGGAGAGAACAGGGAGAGGGGAAGAGAGAGAACAGGGGGAAGGGAGAGAACAGGGAGAGGGGAAGAGAGAGAACAGGGAGAGGGGAAGGGAAGAGAGAGAACAGGGGGAAGGGAGATAACAGGGGGAAGAGAGAGAACAGGGGGAAGGGAGAGAACAGGGAGAGGGGAAGGGAAGAGAGAGAACAGGCGGAAGGGAGAGAACGGGGGAAGGGAAGAGAGAGAACAGGGGGAAGGGAGAGAACAGGGAGAGGGGAAGGGAAGAGAGAGAACAGGGGGAGGGCAAGGGAAGAGAGAGAACAGGGGGAAGAGAGAACAGGGAGGGGAGGGAAGGGAGAGAACAGGGAGAGGGGAGGGGAGAGAACAGGGAGAGGGGAGGGAGAGAACAGGGAGAGGGGAGAGAACAGGGAGAGGTGAAGGGAAGGGAGAGAACAGGGAGAGGGGAAGGGAAGGGAGAGAACAGGGAGAGGGGAAGGGAAGTGAAGGGAGAGGGGAGGGAGAGAACAGGGGGACGGGAGGGAGAGAACAGGGAGAGGGGAGAGAACGGAGAAGGGAGGGGAAGGTAGAGAACAGGGAGAGGGAAGGGGAGGGAGAGACCAGGGAGAGACCAGGGAGAGGGAGAGAGAGAACAGGGAGAGGGGAGGGGAATGGAGAGAAAGGAGGGGAAGGTAGAGAACAGGGAGAGGGAAGGGGAGGGAGAGACCAGGGAGAGGGGAGAGGGAGGGAGCCGAGAGGGGAGGGGAGATGGATGGAGAGAACAGGGAGAGGGGAGATGGATGGAGAGAACAGGGAGAGGGGAGGGAGCCGAGAGGGGAGGGGAGATGGATGGAGAGAACAGGGAGTGGGGAGATGGATGGAGAGAACAGGGAGAGGGGAGATGGAGGTAGCCGAGAGGGAAGGGAGCCGAGGGGGATAGGGGAGATGGATGGAGAGAACAGGGAGAGGGGAGGGGAGATGGATAGAGAGAACGGGGAGAGAGGAGGGGAGATGGATGGAGAGAACAGGGAGAGAGGAGGGGAGATGGATGGAGAGAACAGGAAGAGAGGAGGGGAGATGGATAGAGAGAACAGAGAGAGAGGAGGGAGCCGAGAGGGGAGGTGAGATGGATGGAGAGAACAGGGAGACAGGGAAAACAGGGAAAAATAGAAAAAGGTAGTCAAACTGAGATAAATGGGATTTACAATCATATTCAGCTCCTTACAAAAGTAGTCATCCCCCTTGGTGTTTTTCCTATTTATGTTGCATTACAACCTGTAATTTAAATTGATTTTAATTTGGATTTCATGTAATGGACAGGTATTCACCCCCTTTACTAATAAATAAGATCTGGTGCCATAGGTATTCACACCCTTTACTAATAAATAAGATCTGGTGCCATAGGTATTCACCCCCTTTCCTAATAAATCAGATCTGGTGCCATAGGTATTCACCCCCTTTACTAATAAATCAGATCTGGTGCCATAGGTATTCACCCCCTTTACTAATAAATAAGATCTGGTGCCATAGGTATTCACCCCCTTTACTAATAAATAAGATCTGGTGCCATAGGTATTCACCCCCTTTCCTAATAAATCAGATCTGGTGCCATAGGTATTCACACCCTTTACTAATAAATAAGATCTGGTGCCATAGGTATTCACACCCTTTACTAATAAATAAGATCTGGTGCCATAGGTATTCACCCCCTTTCTTAATAAATCAGATCTGGTGCCATAGGTATTCACCCCCTTTACTAATAAATAAGATCTGGTGCCATAGGTATTCACCCTCTTTACTAATAAATAAGATCTGGTGCCATAGGTATTCACCCCCTTTCCTAATAAATAAGATCTGGTGCCATAGGTATTCACCCCCTTTCCTAATAAATAAGATCTGGTGCCATAGGTATTTACCCCCTTTACTAATAAATCAGATCTGGTGCCATAGGTATTCACCCCCTTTACTAATAAATAAGATCTGGTGCCATAGGTATTCACCCCCTTTACTAATAAATAAGATCTGGTGCCATAGGTATTCACCCCCTTTCCTAATAAATAAGATCTGGTGCCATAGGTATTCACCCCCTTTCCTAATAAATAAGATCTGGTGCCATAGGTATTCACCCCCTTTACTAATAAATACAATCTGGTGCCATAGGTATTCACCCCCTTTACTAATAAATAAGATCTGGTGCCATAGGTATTCACCCCCTTTCCTAATAAATCAGATCTGGTGCCATAGGTATTCACACCCTTTACTAATAAATAAGATCTGGTGCCATAGGTATTCACACCCTTTACTAATAAATAAGATCTGGTGCCATAGGTATTCACCCCCTTTCTTAATAAATCAGATCTGGTGCCATAGGTATTCACCCCCTTTACTAATAAATCAGATCTGGTGCCATAGGTATTCACCCCCTTTACTAATAAATAAGATCTGGTGCCATAGGTATTCACCCTCTTTACTAATAAATAAGATCTGGTGCCATAGGTATTCACCCCCTTTCCTAATAAATAAGATCTGGTGCCATAGGTATTCACCCCCTTTCCTAATAAATAAGATCTGGTGCCATAGGTATTTACCCCCTTTACTAATAAATCAGATCTGGTGCCATAGGTATTCACCCCCTTTACTAATAAATAAGATCTGGTGCCATAGGTATTCACCCCCTTTACTAATAAATAAGATCTGGTGCCATAGGTATTCACCCCCTTTCCTAATAAATAAGATCTGGTGCCATAGGTATTCACCCCCTTTCCTAATAAATAAGATCTGGTGCCATAGGTATTCACCCCCTTTACTAATAAATACAATCTGGTGCCATAGGTATTCACCCCCTTTACTAATAAATAAGATCTGGTGCCATAGGTATTCACCCCCTTTACTAATAAATCAGATCTGATGCCATAGGTATTCACCCCCTTTACTAATAAATAAGATCTGGTGCCATAGGTATTCACCCCCTTTACTAATAAATACGATCTGGTGCCATAGGTATTCACCCCCTTTCCTAATAAATAAGATCTGGTGCCATAGGTATTCACCCCCTTTACTAATAAATAAGATCTGGTGCCATAGGTATTCACCCCCTTTCCTAATAAATCAGATCTGGTGCCATAGGTATTCACCCCCTTTACTAATAAATCAGATCTGGTGCCATAGGTATTCACCCCCTTTACTAATAAATAAGATCTGGTGCCATAGGTATTCACCCCCTTTCCTAATAAATCAGATCTGGTGCCATAGGTATTCACCCCCTTTCCTAATAAATAAGATCTGGTGCCATAGGTATTCACCCCCTTTCCTAATAAATAAGATCTGGTGCCATAGGTATTCACCCCCTTTCCTAATAAATAAGATCTGGTGCCATAGGTATTCACCCCCTTTACTAATAAATACAATCTGGTGCCATAGGTATTCACCCCCTTTACTAATAAATAAGATCTGGTGCCATAGGTATTCACCCCCTTTCCTAATAAATCAGATCTGGTGCCATAGGTATTCACACCCTTTACTAATAAATAAGATCTGGTGCCATAGGTATTCACACCCTTTACTAATAAATAAGATCTGGTGCCATAGGTATTCACCCCCTTTCTTAATAAATCAGATCTGGTGCCATAGGTATTCACCCCCTTTACTAATAAATCAGATCTGGTGCCATAGGTATTCACCCCCTTTACTAATAAATAAGATCTGGTGCCATAGGTATTCACCCTCTTTACTAATAAATAAGATCTGGTGCCATAGGTATTCACCCCCTTTCCTAATAAATAAGATCTGGTGCCATAGGTATTCACCCCCTTTCCTAATAAATAAGATCTGGTGCCATAGGTATTTACCCCCTTTACTAATAAATCAGATCTGGTGCCATAGGTATTCACCCCCTTTACTAATAAATAAGATCTGGTGCCATAGGTATTCACCCCCTTTACTAATAAATAAGATCTGGTGCCATAGGTATTCACCCCCTTTCCTAATAAATAAGATCTGGTGCCATAGGTATTCACCCCCTTTCCTAATAAATAAGATCTGGTGCCATAGGTATTCACCCCCTTTACTAATAAATACAATCTGGTGCCATAGGTATTCACCCCCTTTACTAATAAATAAGATCTGGTGCCATAGGTATTCACCCCCTTTACTAATAAATCAGATCTGATGCCATAGGTATTCACCCCCTTTACTAATAAATAAGATCTGGTGCCATAGGTATTCACCCCCTTTACTAATAAATACGATCTGGTGCCATAGGTATTCACCCCCTTTCCTAATAAATAAGATCTGGTGCCATAGGTATTCACCCCCTTTACTAATAAATAAGATCTGGTGCCATAGGTATTCACCCCCTTTACTAATAAATAAGATCTGGTGCCATAGGTATTCTACCCCTTTACTAATAAATAAGATCTGGTGCCATAGGTATTCACCCCCTTTACTAATAAATCAGATCTGGTGCCATAGGTATTCACCCCCTTTACTAATAAATAAGATCTGGTGCCATAGGTATTCACCCCCTTTCCTAATAAATCAGATCTGGTGCCATAGGTATTCACCCCCTTTCCTAATAAATAAGATCTGGTGCCATAGGTATTCACCCCCTTTCCTAATAAATCAGATCTGGTGCAATAGGTATTCACCCCCTTTCCTAATAAATAAGATCTGGTGCCATAGGTATTCACCCCCTTTCCTAATAAATCAGATCTGGTGCCATGGGTATTCACCCCTTTACTAATAAATAAGATCTGGTGCCATAGGTATTCACCCCCTTTACTAATAAATAAGATCTGGTGCCATAGGTATTCACCCCCTTTCCTAATAAATAAGATCTGGTGCCATAGGTATTCACCCCTTTGCTATGAATAAATAAGATCTGGTGCAGCCAATCACCTTAAGAAGTCACATAACTAGTTAAATAAAGTCCACCTGAGAGCAATCTAAGTGTCACATGATCTCAGTATGTATATAGCTGTTCTGAAAGGCCCCAGAGTCTGCAACACCACTAAGTAAGTGGCACTATGAAGACCAAGGAGCTCTCCAAACAGGTCAGGGACAAAGTTGTGGAGAAGTACAGATCAGGGTTGAGTTATAAAAAAATATCCAAAACTTTGACAATCCCACAGAGCACCATTACATCCATTATTTAAAAAATTGAAAGAATATGGCACCACAACAAACCTGCCAAGAGAGGGCCGCGCACCAAAACTCACGGACCAGGCAAGAAGAGCATTAATCAGAGAGGCAAAAAAGAGACCAAAGATAACCCTGAAGGAGCTGCAAAGCTCCACAGCGGAGATTGGAGTATCTGTCCATATGACCCCTTTACACTGTACACTCCACAGAGCTGGGCTTTATGGAAGAGTGGCCTGAAAAAAGCCATTGCTTAAAGAAAAAAATAAGTAAGCATGTTTGTTGTTCGCCAACAGGCATGTGGGAGACTCCCCAAACATATGGAAGAAGGTACTCTGGTCAGATGAGACTAAAATTGAGCTTTTTGGCCTTCAAGGAAAATGCTATGTCTGGCGCAAACCCAACACCTCTCATCACCCCGAGAACACCATCCCCACAATGAAACATGGTGGTGGCAGCATCATGCTGTGGGGATGTTTTTCATCGGCAGGGGCTGGGAAACTCAGAAGTCAGAATTGAAGGAATGATGGATGGCGCTAAATACAGGGAAATTCTTGAGGGAAACCCGTTTCAGTCTTCCAGAGATTTGAGTCTGGGACGTAGGTTCACCTTCCAGCACGACAATGACCCCAAGCATACTGCTGAACCAACACTTGAGTGGTTTAAGGGGAAACATTTAAATGTCTTGGAATGGCCTAGTCAAAGCCCAGACCTCAGTCCAGTTGAGAATCTGTGGTATCACTTAAAGATGTACACCAGCAGAACCCATCCAGCTTGAAGGAGCTGGAGCAGTTATCCAGCAAAAGTCCCAGTGGCTAGATGTGCCAAGCTTACAGAGACATACCCCAAGAGACTTGCAGCTGTAATTGCTGCATAAGATGGCTCTACAAAGTATTGCCTTTGGGGGGTGAATAGTTATGCACGCTCAAGTTTTCTGTTTTAAAAAATCTTATTTCTTGTTTGTTTCACATTAAAACATATGTTGTATCTTCGAAGTGGTAGGCATGTTGTGTAAATCAAATGATACAAACCCCCCTAAAAAAAATCAATTTTAATTCCAGGTTGTAAGGCAACGAAATAGTAAAAATGCCGAGGGGGGTGAATACTTTCGCAAGCCACTGTGCAATAATATCATCACTCTTTGCTCTCTAAGACAAGTTATTGGTAAAACAGCTGTTTCTGTAGCACATAATCCCATTTTGCTGAGTGTCTTACCTTTTGCTCTGACATCCGGTTCATTCCAGGGTTGTACTCCGTGGAAGCCGCTGTAGCGTAGGGACTGTTGAACACCCTGGGAGGACTCTCAAAACCTCCCACCTAGACAACAGACAGAAACAGTACATTGATAAAAACACATAAATAAAAACATGAACATTCTAAAAAATGTTGTCTTTTGTAATAACATTACGGTCAATTCCAATATGGATTTTAATATTGATATTATTGTAATGCCTGTTGTACACCAGTAGGTGGCGCTGCATCATAAAGCCCAGGTCTAAGGTGGGTCACACCATGTTCCTACAGTACAGCAGTTGGAGCAGACAGACAGTTGCTGATCTGCTTAAGTCTACAGGCAGCATCTGGTGCTGATCAGTTTAGATAGAGTGGGTGGACAACATGTCGTTCCCTTGGCCCCCATTCCCCCATCTCGGCCCCTGGTGGTCCTTGGCAGAACTGGCCACTGAAGGCCCAAGCCCCAGCCCTAATACTGTCCCTCGGGCCATGTCTGATTCTCCTGGCCCCTAGCAGTACTGGCCACAACCACCACCCCTGAATGAATCCCCTGGCCCCTGCAGGCCCAAGCACCAGACCTGTTATTGGTCCCCAGCCCTGTGTGATTCCCCTGTCCCCAGTACCAGCCCTAAGTGACCCCTAGCCCCCCCCCCCCCCCCCGGGCCTTCACCCTGTCTGACATGGTGTCCCAGTCTCGAGAGGCAAGCGATTCCAGGGACCCGCGGAAGTTTGGCCCGAATCTGGAGCTAGCGCTGTCCAAACGGGAACTGTTCCTGGGTTCTCTCCCGTTCCCGTTCTCTCTCGCAGACGTTCCGTTCGTATCCCTGGATCCGTTCCTAATCGTGTCTCCATCCAGGAACAGCTGATATTTGGGGTTCTGGCGGACTTTGACAGGATTGGAGGGCTCGTTCTCAGACGGGGGACTTTCAGGCTGCTTGTTGGGATCAAAGTCTGATTCCTGGAGGAGAATAATATATTAAATGTATGGCTGGAGGGATGGAGGGAGAGGGGTGAGAGAGAGAAAGGGGGAAGTGAGAGAGAGAGAAAAAGAAAGGGGGAAGAGAGAGAGAGAGAAAAAGAAAGGGGGAAGAGAGAGAGAGAGAGAGAGAGAGAGAGAGCGCGGGGGGTAGAGAGAGAGAGAGAGAGAGAGGGAAGAAAGAGAGACAGAGAGAGAGGGAAGAAAGAGAGAGAGAGAAAGACAGAGAGGGAAGAAAGAGAGAGAGAGGGGGGGTAGAGAGAGGAAGAAAGAGAGAGAGAGAGGGAAGAATATAGAGAGAGGGGGGTAGAGAGAGGAAGAGAGAGAGGGAAGAAAGAGAGAGAGAGAGAGAGACAGAGAGAGGAAGAGAGAGAGAGAGAGAGAGAGAGAGAGAGAGAGACAGAGAGACAGAGAGAGAGAGAGAGACAGAGAGAGGAAGAGAGAGAGAGAGAGAGAGAGAGCGAGAGAGAGACAGAGAGAGACAGAGAGACAGAGAGAGAGAGAGAGAGAGACAGAGAGAGGAAGAGAGAGAGAGAGAGAGAGCGAGAGAGAGACAGAGAGAGGAGCACTGCACAGGGAGCGTTTGAAGGTGCCTTATGTTAAGCTGCGAGATCTGAGATCGTATCATGTGCAAATCAACCAGTGAATTACGCTGAACAGACATGCAAGGCTGTGATGTGAACATCAGTGTGGCATCATCCTACAGCAGACTGGTAACAACATCATTAACAGCCGACAGCTTCTCACACAGAAAAGCAGAAGCCACTGAATAAGCCTGCTGTGGTTAGGAACAAGCCATTAGTTTGAGTCGGTACATTGGGGTTAGATGCACATGCAATCATTTATTGACTGCTTTCGTCGACACGTGGACAGAATTTTGCGGATGCAATATTGTGTTGATTGCTGTTGTTGTAGACAGACAGACAGACAGACAGACAGACAGACAGACAGACAGACAGACAGACAGACAGACAGACAGACAGACAGACAGACAGATAGACAGACAGACCATGCTGTGTGATCTTCATGCAGATCTTCATCCTGTCCCTATAATGTAGCCTAGCAGTCTACTTACCCATTCTGTCTCTGTCCCTGGCTCTGTCCCCTGTCCCTGTCCCTGGCTCTGTCCCCGTCTCTGTCCCCGTCTCTGTCCCCGGCTCTGTCCCCGTCTCTGTCCCCGTCTCTTTCCCCTGTCTCTGTCCCTGGCTCTGTCCCCGTCTCTGTCCCCTGGCTCTGTCCCCTGTCTCTGTCCCCTGTCTCTGTTCCCTGGCTCTGTCCCCTGTCTCTGTCCCTGGCTCTGTCCCCTGTCTCTGTCTCTGTCCCCTGTCCTCTGTCCTCTGTCCCCTGTCCCCTGTCCCTGTCTCTGTCTCTCTCTCTGTCCTCTGTCTCTGTCCCCGTCTCTGTCCCCTGTCTCTCTCTCTGTCCTCTGTCTCTGTCCCCGTCTCTGTCCCCTGTCTCTGTTCCCTGGCTCTGTCCCCTGTCCTCTGTCTCTGTCCCTGTCTCTCTCTCTGTCCCCTGTCTCTCTCTCTGTCCCCTGTCTCTGTCTCTGTCTCTGTCCCCTGTCTCTGTCCCCTGTCTCTGTCCCTGTCTCTGTCTCTGTCCCTGTCTCTGTCTCTGTCTCTGTCCCCTGTCTCTCTCTCTGTCCCCTGTCTCTCTGTCTCTGTCTCTGTCCCCTGTCTCTGTATCTGTCTCTGTCTCTGTCCCTGGCTCTGTCTCTGTCCCTGGCTCTTCTGGGAGTGACTGTCTGAAGTACTGCTGGGGTGAGAGGAGAATGTCTTCAGCCCCCTCAAGCTGGGTTGGACTGGGTTGGACTGGGTGGAACTCCCTGTGTGGAGTGGACAGGGAATGCCTGGGTTGGACTGGGACTGGGAGGTGGACTTGATCACTGTCTTCTCAGTCTCTGATTGGCCAGTCCTGGCTGTGGACATCCTGACTGGGCTCTGGGTCTGTACTGTGGTACTACTGGGAGTGTTTTGGGTTGGACAGGGAGCTCTGATTGGCCAGTCCTGGCTGTAGACATCTTGATTGGCCGGTTAGTGTCTTCAGGCAGGCATCCGCTCCTGACGGAACTGATGAGCCATTCTCTGTTCTCTGGGCGTGAGAACTTGTGGATCAGCTCTTTGACACTCCCAGAGTGGGTCACTAGGAGTTAGACAACGTCTCTCTGGTTGTGGCCGGTTCCTGTTCACTGAACTCCTGCCTTCCTCTGCAGTCGTGCTAGAGGCAGGATACTCCCCATGTCTCTTTAACAGCAGTTGTTTCATCACAGGGGCTCCGTGGTGAGCTTTCCGCTCGGTACAGATCTAGGATCAGCTTCCCACTGCCCCCAATCCTAACCGTAACCACCAAAAAAAAAACTGATCCAAGATCAGCGTCAAGTCTCTTAGGGGCAACTTGAACCCTGCTCTCACAGTGGGACAGAGGGTTGAGCTTGGCATGTAACGATGATGTCTGTCTGAAACCTTTACTCTGGATCAGACTCTTGTTGTTTTCATTAGCTGTTACATTTCATACATCTTCCTTTCTAAAGGTTAGCAGCGGATATAGTAAAGCCCGCTTGCTTTTATAACACAATATCCTGTCCGCTGATTCACTCACAGCTGGAATAAGGGGGAAATACTAACTGATACCATAGAAGACAAATACACAAGAAAATGCCCTGCTGTGGTGAGACAGGAGTCAACCATTAGCTAGTATCTGATCCATTACAGAAAAGGCCCTGCTGTGGTGAGACAGGAGTCAACCTTTAGCTAGTATCTGATCCAGAAGAGGACTGGCCATGCTGTGGTGAGACAGGAGTCAACCATTAGCTAGTATCTGATCCAGAAGAGGACTGGCCCTGCTGTGGTGAGACAGGAGTCAACCATTAGCCTGTATCTGATCCAGAAGAGGACTGGCCATGCTGTGGTGAGACAGGAGTCAACCATTAGCTAGTATCTGATCCAGAAGAGGACTGGCCCTGCTGTGGTGAGACAGGAGTCAACCATTAGCTAGTATCTGATCCAGAAGAGGACTGGCCATGCTGTGGTGAGACAGGAGTCAACCATTAGCTAGTATCTGATCCAGAAGAGGACTGGCCATGCTGTGGTGAGACAGGAGTCAACCATTAGCTAGTATCTGCTCCATTACAGAAAAGGCCCTGCTGTGGTGAGACAGGAGTCAACCATTAGCTAGTATCTGCTCCATTACAGAAAAGGCCCTGCTGTAGACTGTGTCTCTCTCCATCACCCTTCATTCTGAGTCAGTCACCAGAGGCCTTATACCTCCAGTAGACTATGCTGAGGACACAATCATGTGGAAGTCTGAAGTTAATGTGCATGGTAGTTTGTCTAATATAATCACATTGTGTTTTTGCCGTGCTTAGGGGGATTAGAGAGTAGAACAGGATCACATTATATAAACTGTGTGTGTGTGTGTGTGTGTGTGTGTGTGTGTGTGTGTGTGTGTGTGTGTGTGTGTGTGTGTGTGTAATTAACGAGATGAGCTGTGGTGTTGATGTGTTGAGTTGAACCCAGGCGTATGAAATGAAACGGGCATCAACACTCTGCGAGGGTTTCAACACAGAGCGGAGGACACACACACACACACACACACACACACACACACACTTCACAAAATGGTGTTCCCGTTTCCCAAAACCCATAGCAGTGAAATTTTTTTGTTTTTTACATTTGACATTTAGCCAATGAGTTACTTAGCTTAACCAACTGTCAATTAACAATAAAATAGGCACAATCACATTACACTAATGCTAACCCTAATTCTACTTATGCAAATGAAGTGGCCAGTGTCCAGCAGCTGCTTTGGCTTGGGACCATGAGGCCTAGCCACTCATCCTGGGTCTCGCCCGGTGTCCTGCATGCTAGCACACACCATAGACTTCCAGTCATTGCGCTATGCGCTAGTTAGCAACTTCTATCAAACTGCACGCAGAGACCTTAAAATGGTATCGTGGAGTTCACCTGACTCTGGGGAAGTAGATGAAGAGACCCGTTACCCCCCAAAATCACAAAGTATCACTTTAAACTGCCTTTGATTTTTAAAGGAGTTTTTGTTGTTGCCGTGGGAATGAGGAAAGCCAAGGTTGAGTTAGGGAGTTGTGTTCCTATGAAACTCTGTATGTGTTAATCTATACGGTAATACTATCTAGTCAATTCAGGAAGTAAACTGAAATGAGGAAAATTAGAATTTCAGACTACTCCCTGTATTGACTAGATGGAAGTAGACTTTACCCTGATGGGGACTGAATATCAGTTGGTCTCACAAACTAGATGGATCATATTCACTGGTATGAAAGAGGACACCTTGTGTTACGACGATGAAATTCTGCTTGATAATCCAACAGACTATTCAGTCATTCAGTCTGCTTCTTCCACCGTTCGCATTAATAAACCTATCCCCCCCCCCCCTCCACCCCCAACCCCTCTCTTTAGGCTTAGACTAAAGGTTATTTACAATACAACGATTACAATTCATATAAAAAACAATACACTAAACATCTGTAAAGAACCACCCTGTCCCAGAACTGTTTGGACCCATTCGGAGATACACTTGGTAGTCTGTTCTGAACCTGTTTGTGTTGTTTCCTGTGTGCATTAGAGCCTGAGTATCTTTTTTAAAATTATTATATTTATACTGTGCATTAATTGTAATTTTTTTGTTGTTGTCACATACTCGTTTTTTTTTCTCCAGAGATTGAGGGGGAGAGATTCTCAGAATATTTATTTGTTATGGCTGCGGACAGGTCGAGGTTATCGGGACGGTAACCTATTAAAACCAGTCTTAAATGATTGGATAATAAAAGTAGGCTGTGATGACGAGAGGATAAAACTATTGACTAAAAATGTGTTTTCTGTTTATACAGTTTTGATTCACAAGGGCAAGTCCAAGGCAGGTTCATTTGCATACAGGGAGGGGCCAGAGACTCTGGTCACAATATGGACGCAGTGGACAGATAAGAGACACGTCAGCTGATTGGATGACGACAACCACATGTTAAACATCCACTGCCTTATTGGCACACGTGTTTTTCTGTTGCTCATTACAACAACAACAACAACAACAACAAATGAGATTTCAGTCTTGTAGGTGTGTTTCCTGACCGATTCCACATTAGGTTTATGATGATTGCCCTCCCCCCTAGCCTATTTCACTTCCTCAAAATCCGCAGAATTAATATAAGATAACTCAAGAAATCGATAAAAAAATAAATATATATATATGTTTTAGTTGAGCAGTTTGACGTTTAACTAAGGTGTTTGGTGCAGTATATTGTCCAGTACGACAAATGTGTGACGTGTTGCCTTAGGGTCTGTCTCACTGTCTGGGCAGGTCTGTCTCACTGTCTGGGCAGGTCTGTCTCACTGTCTGTGCAGGTCTGTCTCACTGTCTGTGCAGGTCTGTCTCACTGTCTGGGCAGGTCTGTCTCACTGTCTGGGCAGGTCTGTCTCACTGTCTGTGCAGGTCTGTCTCACTGTCTGTGCAGGTCTTTCTCACTGTCTGGGCAGGTCTGTCTCACTGTCTGTGCAGGTCTGTCTCACTGTCTGGGCAGGTCTGTCTCACTGTCTGTGCAGGTCTGTCTCACTGTCTGGGCAGGTCTGTCTCACTGTCTGTGCAGGTCTGTCTCACTGTCTGTGCAGGTCTTTCTCACTGTCTGGGCAGGTCTGTCTCACTGTCTGTGCAGGTCTGTCTCACTGTCTGGGCAGGTCTGTCTCACTGTCTGTGCAGGTCTGTCTCACTGTCTGGGCAGGTCTGTCTCACTGTCTGTGCAGGTCTGTCTCACTGTCTGTGCAGGTCTTTCTCACTGTCTGGGCAGGTCTGTCTCACTGTCTGTGCAGGTCTGTCTCACTGTCTGTGCAGGTCTGTCTCACTGTCTGTGCAGGTCTGTCTCACTGTCTGTGCAGGTCTGTCTCGCTGTCTGTGCAGGTCTGTCTCACTGTCTGTGCAGGTCTGTCTCACTGTCTGTGCAGGTCTGTCTCACTGTCTGTGCAGGTCTGTCTCACTGTCTGGGCAGGTCTGTCTCACTGTCTGTGCAGGTCTGTCTCACTGTCTGTGCAGGTCTTTCTCACTGTCTGGGCAGGTCTGTCTCACTGTCTGGGCAGGTCTGTCTCACTGTCTGTGCAGGTCTGTCTCACTGTCTGGGCAGGTCTGTCTCACTGTCTGTGCAGGTATGTCTCACTGTCTGGGCAGGTCTGTCTCACTGTCTGTGCAGGTCTGTCTCACTGTCTGTGCAGGTCTTTCTCACTGTCTGGGCAGGTCTGTCTCACTGTCTGTGCAGGTCTGTCTCACTGTCTGGGCAGGTCTGTCTCACTGTCTGTGCAGGTCTGTCTCACTGTCTGTGCAGGTCTGTCTCACTGTCTGTGCAGGTCTGTCTCACTGTCTGTGCAGGTCTGTCTCACTGTCTGTGCAGGTCTTTCTCACTGTCTGTGCAGGTCTTTCTCACTGTCTGTGCAGGTCTTTCTCACTGTCTGTGCAGGTCTTTCTCACTGTCTGTGCAGGTCTTTCTCACTGTCTGTGCAGGTCTTTCTCACTGTCTGGACAGGTCTGTCTCACTGTCTGTGCAGGTCTGTCTCACTGCCTGTGCAGGTCTGTCTCACTGTCTGGACAGGTCTGTCTCACTGTCTGTGCAGGTCTGTCTCACTGTCTGTGCAGGTCTGTCTCACTGTCTGTGCAGGTCTTTCTCACTGTCTGTGCAGGTCTTTCTCACTGTCTGTGCAGGTCTTTCTCACTGTCTGTGCAGGTCTTTCTCACTGTCTGTGCAGGTCTTTCTCACTGTCTGTGCAGGTCTTTCTCACTGTCTGTGCAGGTCTGTCTCACTGTCTGGGCAGGTCTGTCTCACTGTCTGTGCAGGTCTGTCTCACTGTCTGTGCAGGTCTGTCTCACTGTCTGTGCAGGTCTGTCTCACTGTCTGTGCAGGTCTGTCTCACTGTCTGTGCAGGTCTGTCTCACTGTCTGTGCAGGTCTGTCTCACTGTCTGGGCAGGTCTGTCTCACTGTCTGTGCAGGTCTGTCTCACTGTCTGTGCAGGTCTGTCTCACTGTCTGTGCAGGTCTGTCTCACTGTCTGTGCAGGTCTGTCTCACTGTCTGTGCAGGTCTTTCTCACTGTCTGTGCAGGTCTTTCTCACTGTCTGTGCAGGTCTTTCTCACTGTCTGTGCAGGTCTTTCTCACTGTCTGTGCAGGTCTTTCTCACTGTCTGTGCAGGTCTTTCTCACTGTCTGGACAGGTCTGTCTCACTGTCTGTGCAGGTCTGTCTCACTGCCTGTGCAGGTCTGTCTCACTGTCTGGACAGGTCTGTCTCACTGTCTGTGCAGGTCTGTCTCACTGTCTGTGCAGGTCTGTCTCACTGTCTGTGCAGGTCTTTCTCACTGTCTGTGCAGGTCTTTCTCACTGTCTGTGCAGGTCTTTCTCACTGTCTGTGCAGGTCTTTCTCACTGTCTGTGCAGGTCTTTCTCACTGTCTGTGCAGGTCTTTCTCACTGTCTGTGCAGGTCTGTCTCACTGTCTGGGCAGGTCTGTCTCACTGTCTGTGCAGGTCTGTCTCACTGTCTGTGCAGGTCTGTCTCACTGTCTGTGCAGGTCTGTCTCACTGTCTGTGCAGGTCTGTCTCACTGTCTGTGCAGGTCTGTCTCACTGTCTGTGCAGGTCTGTCTCACTGTCTGGGCAGGTCTGTCTCACTGTCTGTGCAGGTCTGTCTCACTGTCTGTGCAGGTCTGTCTCACTGTCTGTGCAGGTCTGTCTCACTGTCTGTGCAGGTCTGTCTCACTGTCTGTGCAGGTCTGTCTCACTGTCTGTGCAGGTCTGTCTCACTGTCTGTGCTATTGGATAGAGATCACTGCAGCTGTTCACCCTATGTTAGTGGGGAAATAGATTTTTTCCAGATAAAAACCCACTCCTTTTGTTTAACCTTAATTTAACGAGGCAAGTCAGTTAAGAACAAATTCTTATTTACAATGACGGCCTACCTGGGAAACAGTGGGTTAAC
>NC_048569.1:5384170-5416670 GCF_013265735.2 Oncorhynchus mykiss | reverse complement strand
TGAGACTGGGGACTATGGTAACGTGAGACTGGGGACTATGGTAACGTGAGACTGGGGACTATGGTAACGTGAGACCGGGAACTATGGTAACGTGAGACTGGGGACTATGGTAACGTGAGACCGGGAACTATGGTAACGAGAGACCGGGGACTATGATAACGTGAGACCGGGGACTATGGTAACGTGAGACTGGGGACTATGGTAACGTGAGACCGGGGACTATGGTAACGTGAGACCGGGGACTATGGTAACGTGAGACTGGGGACTATGGTAACGTGAAACCGGGGACTATGGTAACGTGAGACTGGGGACTATGGTAACGTGAGACCGGGAACTATGGTAACGTGAGACCGGGAACTATGGTAACTAGAGACCGGGGACTATGGTAACGTGAGACAGGGGACTATGGTAACGTGAGACAGGGGACTATGGTAACGTGAGACCGGGGACTATGGCAACGTGAGACCGGGGACTATGGTAACGTGAGACCGGGGACTATGGTAACGTGAGACCGGGGACTATGGTAACGTGAGACCGGGGACTATGGTAACGTGAGACCGGGGACTGACTATGGTAACGTGAGACCGGGGACTATGGTAACGTGAGACCGGGGACTATGGTAACGTGAGACCGGGAACTATGGTAACGTGAGACCGGGGACTATGGTAACTATGGAACATTTTTCCTTGGCCAAAGTGACATTTCCTTAAGGACACAGAAAGACAAGGCTAAAGGAAGAACATAAATTAGTGTGTCCCAAAGCAAATACCACAATGATATATCGTAGACATAAAAACTCTAAAAACAGTACTTGTCAAATCAATGATTCATCATTCATAGCAGAAAGTCTGACTTTTCTCAAAGACACGACTACTACTCAAAATGAAGACCGTTACACTCTCAACACAATGAGGGGGGAAAACGTGGTGTTGATTGGTAATCTCTCCACTGGAGGGCAGTATTTCATCATCCACATACAGTTTTATGAGTGACACAGAAAGATAAAAACCTGACGTGTGGGTTTGAGGGAAGTAGTAACATCCATATGAAAGTCCTTGATGAAAATGAACATCACAAGTCTCTCATAACGACCATTTGAAACCTTGGCCACCTTGGCCACAACCGCAGAACATCAGGAAAGCATGAACATTCAGTGAAAACATCCACAATACAACAATCAATAATAAATAAAAACAATCCATCCCACAATTGCTTTGATCACTTGATCAGTAGATAAAGATAAAGATAAATTATTATTAAATCAAGATAAATTGCTAAAACAATGCATATCTATCAAATGAGCCAGAACTAAAAACAGGAAAACATGATGAGACGTAAAAATCTATTTATTTAAGTCAGGAAGTAGCCGATATCTATCCATGAACTGCAGTAATTACATTGAGAAATGGTCGCGGTGGGTGTGTGTTCCTCTAGCTGCTTGGCTTAAAATATAGAACACAGGACTCCAGTGATCAGGGCTGAATTCCATGTAGATCTGCTCTGAGTGTGTGTGTGTGTGTGTGTGTGTGTGTGTGTGTGTGTGTGTGTGTGTGTATGTGTGTCTCTGTCCTCTGTGTGTGTGTCTGTGTGTGTGTGTGTCTGTGTCTGTCTCTGTCCTCTGTGTCTGTGTGTGTGTGTGTCTGTGTCTGTCTCTGTCCTCTGTGTCTGTGTCTGTGTGTGTGTCTGTGTCTGTGTCTGTGTGTGTTTCTGTTTCTGTGTGTGTGTGTCTGTGTCTGTGTGTGTTTCTGTGTCTGTGTGTGTCTGTGTGTGTGTGTGTGTGTGTGTGTGTGTGTGTGTGTGTGTGTGTGTGTGTGTGTGTGTGTGTGTGTGTGTGTGTGTGTGTGTGTAAATCTGTTGGCATCTGCTGAAGGGATAAACAAAAAGCAGTGAGGCCCGTGAACCCTCATTAACCTTTTGTTTATGCGGCGTTGGAAACGAGGTCTACCCAGCATGCAGCAGTGATACACTCACACACACACACACACACGGCGGGCTCACGCAGAGCTGATCGCCAGCTGTCATGCTCCTCAAACGCTTAGAGAAAAAAACATAAATAGCACATCATTATAGTGGATATATATGAACACAGATCACTCCAGAATTGTGAGTGAAAATTGTGCACATTCTTCCAACACTCATAGCCTGCTATATGTTTTTATCAAATCAAGCATTCATTGTGTAAAGGTTTTTAAAATCCCTGTCATATGGAATAAATGTATGTTTTAGTACTTTTTAAATGAATTATAATTCATACTATTAATGAATGTATATTATTGTGAATGTATACTATTGTGAATGTATAATATTGTGAATGTATAATATTGTGAATGTATAATATTGTGAATGTATACTATTGTGAATGTATACTATTGTGAATGTATACTATTGTGAATGTATACTATTGTGAATGTATACTATTGTGAATGTATACTATTGTGAATGTATACTATTGTGAATGTATACTATTGTGAATGTATACTATTGTGAATGTATACTATTGTGAATGTATAATATTGTGAATGTATACTATTGTGAATGTATACTATTGTGAATGTATACTATTGTGAATGTATACTATTGTGAATGTATACTATTGTGAATGTATACTATTGTGAATGTATACTATTGTGAATGTATACTATTGTGAATGTATACTATTGTGAATGTATAATATTGTGAATGTATACTATTGTGAATGTATACTATTGTGAATGTATACTATTGT
This sequence comes from Oncorhynchus mykiss, assembly GCF_013265735.2. Classification (NCBI taxonomy): domain Eukaryota; kingdom Metazoa; phylum Chordata; class Actinopteri; order Salmoniformes; family Salmonidae; genus Oncorhynchus; species Oncorhynchus mykiss. The sequence continues at coordinate 5,413,945 of NC_048569.1, read as the reverse complement.
GAATGTATACTATTGTGAATGTATACTATTGTGAATGTATACTATTGTGAATGTATACTATTGTGAATGTATACTATTGTGAATGTATACTATTGTGAATGTATACTATTGTGAATGTATACTACTATTCTATACTGCGTTACTGTTAGCAACCTGTCAACCATGGCACATTCACGGTGCTGTAACGTGTACATGTAAAGACTGTGTTTTGGTTATTTGTACATTGTAGACATCATTATTTCCATGTGACGTTTTAATAAGATATACGTTTACATTTTGCTTTGATTGTTGCTTTGTCCAATAGTTTCTTCAAGATGACCCCATTGGTAATCCATGTGTATGTAAAATATGTTGGTGGCTCGAAGGGTTAATAGATATAAACCTCTGTTACTTAGAATGGTGAGTACTATTTTTTTTTTCACAACTCTATGTTTAAAGGGATTAATAATGGTATTTACAAATGTTATTCATGACCTTAATGAATAATAAATAAATAAATAAATAAACAGATCTAATTTGTCGTAAGTAGGGACCCTGCAGTTCCAGCATGTAGTTTTATGTATCTGAGTAAGAACAAAAGGCTAACACACAGACACTAGTCTTTCTTCTTCGTGTTAGCTGGCAGAGAAGCTGACTGATGCACAGAGACATTCTAGTCTTTCTTCTTCGTGTTAGCTGGCAGAGAAGCTGTCTGATGCACAGAGACATTCTAGTCTTTCTTCTTCGTGTTAGCTGGCAGAGAAGCTGTCTGATGCACAGAGACATTGTAGTCTTTCTTCTTCGTGTTAGCTGGCAGAGAAGCTGTCTGATGCACAGAGACACTAGTCTTTCTTCTTCGTGTTAGCTGGCAGAGAAGCTGTCTGATGCACACAGACACTAGTCTTTCTTCTTCGTGTTAGCTGGCAGAGAAGCTGTCTGATGCACACAGACACTAGTCTTTCTTCTTCGTGTTAGCTGGCAGAGAAGCTGTCTGATGCACAGAGACACTAGTCTTTCTTCTTCGTGTTAGCTGGCAGAGAAGCTGTCTGATACACACAGACACTAGTCTTTCTTCTTCGTGTTAGCTGGCAGAGAAGCTGTCTGATACACACAGACATTAGTCTTTCTTCTTCGTGTTAGCTGGCAGAGAAGCTGTCTGATGCACAGAGACACTAGTCTTTCTTCTTCGTGTTAGCTGGCAGAGAAGCTGTCTGATACACACAGACACTAGTCTTTCTTCTTCGTGTTAGCTGACAGAGAAGCTGTCTGATGCACAGAGACATTCTAGTCTTTCTTCTTCGTGTTAGCTGGCAGAGAAGCTGTCTGATGCACAGAGACACTAGTCTTTCTTCTTCGTGTTAGCTGACAGAGAAGCCGTCTGATGCACAGAGACATTCTAGCCTTTCTTCTTCGTGTTAGCTGGCAGAGAAGCCGTCTGATGCACAGAGACATTCTAGCCTTTCTTCTTCGTGTTAGCTGGCAGAGAAGCCGTCTGATGCACAGAGACATTCTAGTCTTTCTTCTTCGTCTTAGCCATCCGATGCACAGATGCTAAGGTCGTATTATTTTATCATGAGCTTTAAATAATGAAACAATGAATAAGGTAGACAAGCTCAGGGCGAGGAGCCTTTTCCAGAGAGACATCAGATATTGTAACATACTCTGTTTTACGGAATTATGTCTCTCTCTGGATTTACTGTCCCTGTCCATTCAGCCAGAGGGGTCCTCCGTCCATTGCATGGAAGAAACCACTGGGAAAAAGAAAGGCGGAGAGGTTTGTTTCATGATTAACAACTCATGGAGTGATTGTGGTAACGTACAGGAACTGAAGGAACCGCCATTTTGCGAGGTTCGACCTTCCTGTGATTCGTTTGGTGTTTATCTTTATTTTATCTATCATTTCTGAAAACTAATAACAACTTTTGAACATCGGATCGGCAGTTACTAACCCAGTTCCGGCTTCACCTTTGACCCTGGGCATGTAGAAAATAGTGAAAAAAACTTGAATGAGTGTCCAAACTTGTGACTGGTCGGAAGTTTACATACACTTAGGTTGGAGTCATTAAAACTCATTTTTCAACCACTCCACAAATTTCTTGTTTACAAACGATAGTTTTGGCAAGTCGGTTAGGACATCTACTTTGTGCGTGACACAAGTGATTTTTCCAACAATTGTTTACAGACAGATTATTTCACTTATAATTCACTGTATCACAATTCCAGTGGGTCAAAAGTGTACATTGGCTGTGCCTTTAAACGGCTTGGAAAAATCCAGAAAATTATGTCATGGCTTTCGAAGCTTCTCATCATTTGAGTCAATTGGAGGTGTACCTGTGGATGTATTTCAAGGCCTACCTTCAAACTCAGTGCCTCTTTGCTTGACATCATGGGAAAATCAAAAGAAATCAGCCAAAAATAATTGTAAACCTCCACAAGTCTGGTTCATCCTTGGGAGCAATTTCCAAACGCCTGAAGGTACCACGTTCATCTGTTCAAACAATAATACGCAAGTATAAACACCATGGGACCACGCAGCCGTCATACCCCTCAAGAAGGAGATGCGTTCTGTCTCCTAGAGATGAACGTACTTTGGTGCAAAAAGTGCAAATCAATCCCAGAACAACAGCAAAGGACCTTGTGAAGATGCTGGAGGAAACAAGTACAAAAGTATCTATATCCACAGTAAAACGAGTCCTATATCGACATAACCTGAAATGCCGCTCAGAAAGGAAGAAGCCACTGCTCCAAAACCGCCATAAAAAAAGCCAGACTACGGTTTGCAACTGCACATGGGGACAAAGATCAAACTTTTTGGAGAAATGTTCTCTGGTCTGATGAAGCAAAAAATAGAACTGTTTGGCCATAATGACCACCGTTATGCTTGGAGGAAAAGGGGGAGGCTTGCAAGCCGAAGAACACCATCCCAACCGTGAAGCAAGTGGGTGGCAGCATCATGTTGTGGGGGCGCTTTGCTGCAGGAGGGACTGGTGCACTTAACAAAATAGACGGCATCATGAGGCAGAAAAATTATGTGGATATATTGAAGCAACATCTCAAGACATCAGTTAAAGCTTGGCCACAAATGTGTCTTCCAAATAGACAATGACCCCAAGCATACTTCCAAAGTTGTGGCAAAATGGCTTAGGGACAACAAAGTCAAGGTATTGGAGTGGCCATCACAAAGCCCTGACCTCAATCCTAAAGAAAATTTGTGGGCAGAACTGAAAAAGCGTGTGCAAGCAAGGAGGCCTAAAAACCTGACTCAGTTACACCAGCTCTGTCAGGAGGAATGGGCCAAAATTCACCCAACTTATTGTGGGAAGCTTGTGGAAGGCTACCCGAAACGTTTGACGCAAGTTAAACCATTTAAAGGCAATGCTACCAAATACTAAGAGAGTGTATGTAAACTTCTGACCCACTGGGAATATGATGAAAGAAATAAAAGCTGAAATAAATCATTTTCTCTACTATTATTCTGACATTTCATATCCTGAAAAATAAAGTATTGATCCTAACTGACCTAAGGCAGGGAATTTTTTACTAGGATTAAATGTCAGAAATGGTGAAAAACTGAGTTTAAATGTATTTGACTAAGGTGTAAAAGTCAACTATATATATATATATATATATATATATATACAATATAACTGTAAGACATATTATTTTGCTGCAGCAGTGGTCCACGAGAGGGGACCAGACGTGTCACAATGTGTCACAATGTTGTCGTAGCTCTGAACAGGCTCAACTGATTCACCCATTCAAGGGCTTGATGATTAGTCGACAAGTTGAATCAGGTGTGCTAGCTCTGGAATAGATCAAATCTACGGAATGGGGTCCCCAAGGAGAGGTTGGAGAACCACTGCACTACAGTATGATGGCACTGAGACATTGGCACCTTGGCACCACTGAGCCCCAGAAGTAAACTGCAGGTTTTCCCAGAAGACGATGACACACCCTTGGCTTGAACTGAGCCTATTGATGTGCTTTACCTTGATCTGATACGCATTGTACATCCACATCCACATTGTACATGTAAAGTTCCCAAATGTAAGAGGACCACGGTGGTATTTTGTGACATATTTGCAGAAATTCATTATTTTGTGGCTTTTGGTGAATGTGTTCTAATGATCTAAAGTCACGCTGTTCCTACTTCCTGTAAACACACAGTCCAGTTCAAAGTGAATGACGACAGGCCCTACTTCCTGTAAACACACAGTCCAGTTCAATGTGAATGATGTCAGACCCTACTTCCTGTAAACACACAGTCCAGTTAAAAGTGAATGATGTCAGGCCCTACTTCCTGTAAACACACAGTCCAGTTCAAAGTCAATGATGCCAGGTCTGTGTGGCAAATGGCTTGTTTGCGTATAGGCCTACTGTAGCTCTGATTGGCTGCGTTGCACCAGTTTGCATATAGGCCTACTGTAGCTCTGATTGGCTGTGCTGCACCGGTTTGCATATAGGCCTACTGTAGCTCTGATTGGCTGTGCTGCACCGGTTTGCATATAGACCTACTGTAGCTCTGATTGGCTGCGCTGCACCGGTTTGCATATAGGCCTACTGTAGCTCTGATTGGCTGTGCTGCACCGGTTTGCATATAGGCCTACTGTAGCTCTGATTGGCTGCGCTGCACCGGTTTGCATAGACTCTGGTCCTGGACGAGGCAGGCGTTTTTATTAGGTTTAATTTACTGCAGTGTCTACTAATTGTCCAAACGCACGGCCGCTTTCCCACTGTATATTGCTATAGATTTGTCACAAATGCCTTTGTGTACGTAATTCTAAGAATTTATGATTACGTGAAGATGACCATATCTCAGTGCTCACTAGTCAGAAAATGTTCAAAGATATGTCTTATCATTCCTGAGGGGAGTATATGAACAGATTTTAATGAGATTTCGCGAGGCTAAAATTTAGGTCAGTTCCACTTCAATGCAAGTAAGTGCTTTGAAAATAATTTAATTTAGATTAATCATCAGCTTTCATGACACCAGTCTGAAAGCTGTTTGTTCTGTTGGCAGCTCTGAAGCCCCGCCCAGCAGCACATCCACGATCCACACCGAGTAGAGGGAGGACAGGCTTGGTGAACACGGATCATCATTGGGTGGTGCAGACCTCGAGTGACCTGAACCATTTCCCAAACCTATAATTAAAGAAAATACTTTGGGAGAAAAAAAAACATTAATAAAGTATCAGTCTGGAAAGCTGTTAGTCAGGTTCTGTTCTGTTGGCAGCTCTGAGCCCCACCCAGCACCATAATCACATCCTGGCACTAGCAGGGTTTGTGTGAATCTACAGGGTGGATCTATTTACTCATCCTGCAGAGAAACTAAGTCTGTGACCACACTGACAGACAAGCACCAACAGGATAGTGTTTATCTTTGCAATGAAACACGTTGCTGTCATAACATAGTCAGTTTACATGTTACACTGCTAAAACCTAGAGCAGTGAAAACTAGCATTTAATCCAGCCACCACCACATCAAGATACTGTACCTGAAACAATGGAGACACAAACAGGTAATAACCTGAGTCAGCTTTACCTGTCCAGAACCAACTTTTATAAAAGCGTGGATTCACTACAAATCACCACAACAGGCCTGCCCCACACCCAGCTATAGCTTTAACAAAGAACTTAGTTATCTGGCTTTATGTTAGCACAAGCAGCTAGTATAAAACCATACATCACCGCAAACAAATCCTCTTGAACCCTACTATGTTATCAGCCAACAACTACAGCTACTACAACAACTACAGATAAAAGAAGAGTGGCGGTGTCATGGTGGTGTGGTGATGTCATGGTGCAGTGATGTCATGGTGGTGTGGTGATGTCATGGTGGTGTGGTGGTGTGGTGATGTCATGGTGGTGTGGTGATGTGGTGATGTCATGGTGTGGTGATGTCATGGTGTGGTGATGTCATGGTGGTGTGGTGGTGTGGTGATGTCATGGTGGTGTGGTGATGTGGTGATGTCATGGTGTGGTGATGTCATGGTGGTGTGGTGGTGTGGTGATGTCATGGTGGTGTGGTGGTGTGGTGGTGTCATGGTGGTGTGGTGATGTCATGGTGTGGTGATGTCATGGTGTGGTGATGTCATGGTGGTGTGGTGGTGTGGTGATGTCATGGTGGTGTCATGGTGTGGTGGTGTGGTGATGTCATGGTGTGGTGATGTCATGGTGTGGTGGTGGTGTCATGGTGGTGTGGTGGTGTGGTGATGTCATGGTGTGGTGATGTCATGGTGTGGTGATGTCATGGTGGTGTGGTGGTGTGGTGATGTCATGGTGGTGTGGTGGTGTCATGGTGTGGTGGTGTGGTGATGTAATGGTGTGGTGATGTCATGGTGGTGTGGTGGTGTCATGGTGTGGTGGTGTCATGGTGTGGTGGTGTCATGGTGTGGTGATGTCATGGTGGTGTGGTGGTGTGGTGATGTCATGGTGGTGTGGTGGTGTCATGGTGTGGTGGTGTCATGGTGTGGTGATGTCATGGTGGTGTGGTGGTGTGGTGATGTCATGGTGTGGTGATGTCATGGTGGTGTGGTGGTGTCATGGTGTGGTGGTGTCATGGTTTGGTGATGTCATGGTGGTGTGGTGGTGTCATGGTGTGGTGGTGTCATGTTGTAGTGGTGTCATGGTGTCATGTTGTAGTGGTGTCACGGTGTCATGGTGTGGTGGTGTCATGGTGTCATGATGTGGTGGTGTCATGGTGTGGTGTTGTCATGGTGTGGTGGTGTCATGGTGCGGTGGTGTCATGGTGTAGTGGTGTCATGGTGTGGAGGTGTCATGTGGTGGTGTAATGGTGTGGTAGTGTCATGGTGTAGTGGTGTCATGATGACATGGTGTGGTGGTGTCATGGTGGTGTCGTGGTGTCATGGTGTGCTGGTGTGGTGGTGTCATGGTGTGGTGGTGTCATGGTGTGGAGGTGTCATGTGGTGGTGTAATGGTGTGGTAGTGTCATGATGTCATGGTGTAGTGGTGTCATGATGACATGGTGTGGTGGTGTCATGGTGTGGTGGTGTAATGGTGTGGTGGTGTCTGGGGTGGTGGTGGCATGGTGTGGTGGTGTAGTGGTGTCGTGGTGTGGAGGTGGCATGTGGTGGTGTAATGGTGTCATGATGTCATGGTGTGGTGGTGTCATGGTGTGGTAGTGTCATGATGTCATGGTGTATTGGTGTGGTGGTGTCATGGTGTCATGGTGTGGTGGTATCATGGTGTGGAGGTGTCATGTGGTGGTGTAATGGTGTGGTGGTGTCATGGTGTCATGGTGTGCTGGTGTGGTGGTGTCATGGTGTGATGGTGTCTGGTGTGGTGGTGGCATGGTGTGGTGGTGTAGTGGTGTCATGGTGTGGAGGTGTCATGTGGTGGTGTAATGGTGTCATGATGTCATGGTGTGGTGGTGTTCTGGTGTGGTGGTGTGGTGGTGTCATGGTGTGGAGGTGTCATGTGGTGGTGTAATGGTGTGGTGGTGTCATGGCGTGGTGGTGTTATGGTGGTGTCGTGGTGTCACGGTGTGCTGGTGTGGTGGTGTGATGGTGTCATGGTGTGGTGGTGGCATGGTGTGGTGGTGTCATGGTGTGGTGGTGTCATGGTGTGGAGGTGTCATGGTGTGGTGGTGTCATGGTGTAGTGGTGTCATGGTGTAGTGGTGTCATGGTGTGGTGGTGTCATGGAGTCATGGTGTGGTGGTGTCATGGTGTGGCGGTGTCATGGTGTCATGATGTCATGGTGTAGTGGTGTGGTGGTGTCATGATGTCATGGTGTGGTGGTGTCATGGTTTGGAGGTGTCATGTGGTGGTGTAATGGTGTGGTGGTGTCATAGTGGTGTCGTGGTGTCACGGTGTGCTGGTGTGGTGGTGTCATGGTGTGATGGTGTCATGGTGTGGTGGTGTCATGGTGGTGTCTTGGTGTCATGGTGTGCTGGTGTGGTGGTGTCATGGTGTGGTGGTGGCAAGGTGTGGTGGTGTCATGGTGTGGTGGTGTCATGTTGTGGAGGTGTCATGTGGTGGTGTAATGGTGTGGTAGTGTCATGATGTCATGGTGTAGTGGTGTCATGATGACATGGTGTAGTGGTGTCATGGTGTGGTGGTGTCATGGTGTGGTGGTGTCTGGTGTGGTGGTAGCATGGTGTGGTGGTGTAGTGGTGTCGTGGTGTGGAGGTGGCATGTGGTGGTGTAATGGTGTCATGATGTCATGGTGTGGTGGTGTCATGGTGTGGTAGTGTCATGATGTCATGGTGTAGTGGTGTGGTGGTGTCATGGTGTCATGGTGTGGTGGTGTCATGGTGTGGAGGTGTCATGTGGTGGTGTAATGGTGTGGTGGTGTCATGGTGTGGTGGTGTCATGGTGTCATGGTGTGCTGGTGTGGTGGTGTCATGGTGTGATGGTGTCATGGTGTGGTTGTGTCTGGTGTGGTGGTGGCATGGTGTGGTGGTGTAGTGGTGTCATGGCGTGGAGGTGTCATGTGGTGGTGTAATGGTGTCATGATGTCATGGTGTGGTGGTGTCATGATGTCATGGTGTGGTGGTGTCATGGTGTGGAGGTGTCATGTGGTGGTGTCATGGTGTGGTGGTGTCATGGTGTCATGGTGTGCTGGTGTGGTGGTGTCATGGTGTGATGGTGTCATGGTGTGGTTGTGTCTGGTGTGGTGGTGGCATGGTGTGGTGGTGTAGTGGTGTCATGGCGTGGAGGTGTCATGTGGTGGTGTAATGGTGTCATGATGTCATGGTGTGGTGGTGTCATGATGTCATGGTGTGGTGGTGTCATGGTGTGGAGGTGTCATGTGGTGGTGTCATGGTGTGGTGGTGTCATGGTGTCATGGTGTGCTGGTGTGGTGGTGTCATGGTGTGATGGTGTCATGGTGTGGTTGTGTCTGGTGTGGTGGGGGCATGGTGTGGTGCTGTAGTGGTGTCATGGCGTGGAGGTGTCATGTGGTGGTGTAATGGTGTCATGATGTCATGGTGTGGTGGTGTCATGATGTCATGGTGTGGTGGTGTCATGGTGTGGAGGTGTCATGTGGTGGTGTAATGGTGTGGTTGTGTCATGGTGTGGTGGTGTCGTGGTGTCACGGTGTGCTGGTGTGGTGGTGTCATGGTGTGATGGTGTCATGGTGTGGTGGTGGCATGGTGTGGTGGTGTCATGGTGTAGTGGTGTCATGGTGTAGTGGTGTGGTGGTGTAGTGGTGTCATGGTGTAGTGGTGTCATGGTGTGATGGTGTCATGGTGTGGTGGTGTCATGGTGGTGTAATGGTGTCATCGTGTGGTGGTGTCATGGTGTCATGGTGTAGTGGTGTCATGGCTTGGTGGTGTCATTGTTTGTGCCATGAGCCATGTTTATAAGTGGTTCCAGCATGTCAGTTAAGAACAAATTCTTACTTACAATGACAATTATTTACAATGTTTCCCCGTTAGGCCGTCATTGGAAATAATAATTTGTTCTTAACTGACTTGCCTAGTTAAATTTAAAAAATCATAGGCCTTGGTCTTTCTGTACGATGTTTTCAAATATTCCATTTATCTCTGTCATTGGATATAGGAACGGGGGAACCATTTTTCTCTCATTCGGGACGATATCTCTTCTTAAATATATGTATTTCTATATGCCTTGTTCAGGTGCAGAACAAGTAGATTGTTTACCTTGTCAACTCAGGGAAGCGATCACAGCAACCTTTCGGTTACTGGCCCAACACTCTAACCACAAGGCTACCTGCCATGACAGCATGATTGTGGAACGGGAACACCCCCAGGCCCCGTTTATTATTGAACTTGCCATGTCTGGGATGCATCACACATCCACATCAGGTGATCACTTGCTAAAAGGATTGGCAAACACCTTTTCATCATTGTGAAGATTTTTCAATGTATCAATAAAATACCTACAATGAATATAAAGTCACGTAAAAACGGTATGTTGTTTTGGTTTCTGTCATTTAGGGAGGGTCATGCCAGGTAACTGGTCCCAAACCTTTACTTAGAGAAATATATTTAATGCACGTAAGTGCTTTGAAAATCATTTACATTAATTATCAGCGTTCCAAGTACCTGTCTGAAAGCCGTTAGTCAGGTTTTGTCCTGTTCTATTGGCAGCTCTGAAGCCCCACCCAGCAGCACATCCACGATCCACATCAGGTGATCACCAAGTAGAGGGAGTGTAGGTGGTGTAATACAGTAATATAATACAGTAATATAATACAGTGGTATAATACAGTAATATAATACAGTAATATAATACAGTGGTATAATACTATGGTATAATACTGTGGTATAATACAGTAATATAATACAGTGGTATAATACAGTGGTATAATACAGTAATATAATACAGTAATATAATACAGTGGTATAATACAGTGGTATAATACAGTAATATAATACAGTAATATAATACAGTGGTATAATACAGTGGTATAATACAGTGGTATAATACAGTAATATAATACAGTGGTATAATACAGTGGTATAATACAGTAATATAATACAGTAATATAATACAGTGGTATAATACAGTAATATAATACAGTAATATAATACAGTGGTATAATACAGTGGTATAATACAGTGGTATAATACAGTGGTATAATACAGTAATATAATACAGTAATATAATACAGTGGTATAATACAGTGGTATAATACAGTGGTATAATACAGTAATATAATACAGTAATATAATACAGTGGTATAATACAGTGGTATAATACAGTGGTATAATACAGTAATATAATACAGTGGTATAATACAGTGGTATAATACAGTAATATAACACAGTAATATAATACAGTGGTATAATACAGTAATATAATACAGTAATATAATACAGTGGTATAATACAGTGGTATAATACTATGGTATAATACAGTAATATAATACAGTGGTATAATACAGTAATATAATACTATGGTATAATACTGTGGTATAATACAGTAATATAATACAGTGGTATAATACAGTGGTATAATACAGTAATATAATACAGTGGTATAATACAGTGGTATAATACAGTGGTATAATACAGTAATATAATACAGTGGTATAATACAGTGGTATAATACAGTAATATAATACAGTAATATAATACAGTGGTATAATACAGTGGTATAATACAGTAATATAATACAGTGGTATAATACAGTGGTATAATACAGTAATATAATACAGTAATATAATACAGTGGTATAATACAGTGGTATAATACAGTAATATAATACAGTGGTATAATACAGTAATATAATACTATGGTATAACACTGTGGTATAATACAGTGGTATAATACAGTAATATAATACTTTGGTATAATACAGTGGTATAATACAGTAATATAATACTATGGTATAATACTGTGGTATAATACAGTAATATAATACTTTGGTATAATACAGTGGTATAATACAGTAATATAATACTATGGTATAATACTGTGGTATAATACAGTGGTATAATACAGTAATATAATACTTTGGTATAATACAGTGGTATAATACAGTAATATAATACAGTAATATAATACTGTGGTATAATACAGTGGTATAATACAGTAATATAATACTTTGGTATAATACAGTGGTATAATACAGTAATATAATACAGTGGTATAATACAGTAATATAATACAGTAATATAATACAGTAATATAATTCAGTGGTATAATACAGTAATATAATACAGTAATATAATACAGTGGTATAATACAGTGGTATAATACAGTAATATAATACAGTGGTTTAACACAGTAATATAATTCAGTGGTATAATACAGTAATATAATACAGTGGTTGTCTATGGAAATGTTCTAACGTTCCACAGTGGCTAGATATAAAGGTACAGGTAGAACATTAGGCCTACACATTATAGCTTTTCATACACTTAACTCATCTTCTAATTTGTCATTTGTAAATAGGTCACAAATAAAGTTATCCCCAGTAAAATTGGAACACAACTCATGAGCCCTCCTCCTGCACTGCTCACACCTAATTCCCACTTGTAACTGAAAACAGGGGAAAAGATGCCAATTGAAAAGCTCTCTCTTAAAAATGTAGCTAGCTATTTAGCTATATGACATTAAATGCTGTGTAAAATATCTAAAAGGCTATAAAGTAGCTTTAACTGTAAAGCTATCAGCCACTAGTGGAAACATTTACAACTGCAATTCAGTTACGTTATATTTTTTTAATGTATTTTACCTCAGACGATCTGGTCGTAAGGTTGTTAGCTAGCACTCCTAGCAGCTTATGCTAACTAGCTAGCTGGCTAGCATTTACTGCTAGTGAAGCTTCTAGCTAGCAAATTAGCCTAAACTAGCGCTAACCGGACATGTCATTGTCTAAATGACAGGTAGAAACACATTCATAACCATAAAGGGGGGGGGGGGGGTGGAGTAAAGGGGATTACTTATCATAAGTCTTTCCTACTTGTATATTTAAAACAAATATATAGCTCTAACTTCATTGAAATATATCTACAACTTTTTCAAAATTTTAAAAAAATTGATCTGCATACCACAAAATAGTTTTGTTAAAATTTCTCAAAAAGTTGTGATGACACGGAGGACATTGTTGTTGTTGAGACAGAAAAGTGGCAGCCAGGGAAAATGTGGGGGAAATAATTTTGTGATTATGTTGTGGTCTTAATGTGAATTACGGAGGGGGGGGGCAGTTTCCCTAGGAGGCAAGTTACCCACTAGTACTCGACAATGCGAAGGACTCTTTACGCTACTTTTAGATTCATGTGCATTGGCATAGTGTTGTGTTTTTATTATTTTTAACACAATACCTGAATAAATTTTAGTGCTGAAATTAAAATGTTGCTTATTTTTCCATTTTATAAACAACTAATTGACCTAAGTAGGTTCAATTATTTTAATTCCATTTCATTATTATTATTATAAAAAAATATGTTTTGCTCAATGTGCACATTGCACAGTTTTTCTCTAGAGATGAATCAGATAATGCATACACTGTGCGATGTACTAGGGAGTTGTAGTTTCCAACAGACCAATGTTCTACGTAATTTAGAGCAGAAAACGTGCTAATTAACTACAACAACCATAATCCATTGCTTGTTCGGTCTGTGTTTCTTTTAAGCCTGCTATGTAATAGACAGAAGAATGTGCGATCAAGAGGGGATACATGGAGAAAGGTTGCTTTCAGGAACTACTAAAATAGTGATTTTGTCAGACAGCAGCTCTACACAGATGAGATGATGACTTGGAATTAAATAAATTAAATGTAATATATTATATATATATGGTATATAATGGTGTATATATATATATGTATAAAACTAATGTTATATATTATATATATAATACTAATGTAATATCTTATATATTTATAAAACTAATATAATATATGATATATATATAACTAATGTAATACATTGTATATATATATAACTAATGTAATATATTATAAATATATATATAACTAATGGTATATATTATATATAATACTAATGTAATATCTTATATATAACTAATGTAATATATATTATATATATAATACTAATATAATATCTTATATATATATATAAAACTAATGTAATATATTATATATGTATAAAACTAATGTTATATATTATATATATAATACTAATGTAATATCGTATATATTTATAAAACTAATATAATATATGATATGTATATATATAACTAATGTAATACATTTTATATATATATATAACTAATGTAATATATTATAAATATATATATATATAACTAATGGTATATATTATATATGTAATACTAATGTAATATCTTATATATATATAAATAACTAATGTTATATATTATATATATAATACTAATGTAATATCTTATATATATGTATAAAACTAACGTAATATATTGTATATATATAACTAATGTAATATATTTTATATATATAACTAATGTAATATATTATATATATATATAACTCATGTAATATATTATATATACCTAATGTTATATATTATATATATAATACTAATGTAATATCTTATATATATATATAAAACTAATATAATATATGATATTATATATATATAACTAATGTAATATATATTATATATATATATATAACTAATGTAATATATTTTATATATTTAACTAATGGTATATATTATATATAATACTAATGTAATATCTTATATATAACTAATGTAATATATTATATATATATGTATAAATAACTAATGTTATATATTATATATATAATACTAATGTAATATCTTATATATATATATAAAACTAATATAATATATGATATATATATATATATATAACTAATGTAATATATATTATATATATATATATATAACTAATGTAATATATTTTATATATTTAACTAATGGTATATATTATATATAATACTAATGTAATATCTTATATATAACTAATGAAATATATTATATATATAACTAATGTTATATATTATATATATAATACTAATGTAATATCTTATATATGTATAAAACTACTGTAATATATTATATATACAACTAATGTAATATATTATATACATATATATATAACTAATGTAATATATTATATACATATATATATAACTAATGTAATATATTGTATATATAACTAATGTAATATATATATATATAACTAATGTAATATATTATATATATATAACTAATGTAATATATTGTATATATAACTAATGTAATATATATATATATAACGAATATAATATATTATATATATAACTAATGTAATATATTGTATATATAACTAATGTAATATATATATATATAACGAATATAATATATTATATATATAACTAATGTAATATTATATATAAATATAACTAATGTAATATATATTATATATATATAACTAATGTAATATTATATATATATATATAACTAATGTGATATATATATATATATATATATATAACTAATGTAATATACACAACAACTGAACTATTTGATTAAAGTAAAGTCATGTGAATAAATGATGGTTAATAAGAGATCAGCAGTAATGAACAGTCATGGAACTTCAATTCATTGTTTTATTTGTGTTGTTACATCATTCAACACAAATACTGCATAGTGCATTTAATGTAAAAAAAAAAATCTAAACCAAAATAGAAATTCAGATTATTTTTTTAAATAATCGAACTGAAACGGAACCGACCTCAAAAGACACTAATCACTCAGGGCTAATAAAGATGGATTTCGCCAAACATAAAGTCATCGCACCAGACACGTGTGACTTTGATTACTGCAAATTCTACGTAAAGTCTGGTGTGTGAGATGAAATCCCAGTCTTTATCGACAGCGCGGCTATAAAGAACAATGAAAGCAGGGAGGCCTTGTATTCATTCCGAATACAGAGATTTTGGTTTGCAACTGAATAAACTCATACATTTTGACTTAAACATTCCAGCACACTTCAACAGAGCCAGATCTCTCAGACCCATTTTCACTAACTGTAGAGCACAGACATCAATCAGCATCAAAATCAAATCAACGTTTATCATGCTAGATTGAGTCACTGTGAGTGTCTTTAGAAACAGTCTGTTGTCTGTTGTTGAGGGAGCACACGTGTCCTGGTCGGGGGAAACGGTTTGAAATGGCACTGCCCTAAGTGAAAACTAGGTGAGACATTGCCTAGGGAGAATAAAGATGACATCATTTCAAATAGCTTTCCCCAGTTGTGGGTGGATCCCAACCTTCCAGACATACCAGACCAGGTGCCGACAGACCAGAACAGGTGCAGACAGACCAGACCAGGTGCCGACAGACCAGAACAGGTGCAGACAGACCAGATCCAGTGCCGACAGACCAGAACAGGTGCAGACAGACCAGACCAGGTGCAGACAGACCAGACCAGGTGCACAGAGACCAGAACAGGTGCAGACAGACAATACCAGGTGCAGACAGACCAGACCAGGTGCACACAGACCAGAACAGGTGCACCCACAGCCAGACAGACCAGGTGCAGACAGACCAGACCAGGAGCAGACAGACCAGAACAGGTGCAGACAGACCAGACCAGGTGCAGACAGACAAGACCAGGTGCACCCACAGCCAGACAGACCAGGTGCAGACAGACCAGACCAGGAGCAGACAGACCAGAACAGGTGCAGACAATCCAGACCAGGTCAGACAGACCAGACCAGGTGCACCCACCCTACCCCTCTCTGTGGACATGTCTGTCTGATGGTAACCAGACCCTGTTACCCCTCTCTGATGGTAACCAGACCCTGTTACCCCTCTCTGTGACATGTCTGATGGTAACCAGACCCCTGTTACCCCTCTCTGATGGTAACCAGACCCCTGTTACCCCTCTCTGATGGTAACCAGACCCCTGTCACCACTCTCTGATGGTAACCAGACCCCTGTCACCCCTCTCTGATGGTAACCAGACCCCTGTCACCCCTCTCTGATGGTAACCAGACCCCTGTGACCACTCTCTGATGGTAACCAGACCCCTGTGACCCCTCTCTGATGGTAACCAGAACCCTGTCACCCCTCTCTGTGGACATGTCTGATGGTAATCAGACCCTGTTACCCCTCTCTGATGGTAACCAGACCCCTGTCACCACTCTCTGATGGTAACCAGACCCCTGTCACCCCTCTCTGATGGTAACCAGACCCCTGTCACCCCTCTCTGATGGTAACCAGACCCCTGTTACCCCTCTCTGATGGTAACCAGACCCCTGTCACCACTCTCTGATGGTAACCAGACCCCTGTCACCCCTCTCTGATGGTAACCAGACCCCTGTCACCCCTCTCTGATGGTAACCAGACCCCTGTGACCCCTCTCTGATGGTAACCAGACCCCTGTTACCCCTCTCTGATGGTAACCAGACCCCTGTTACCCCTCTCTGATGGTAACCAGACCCCTGTCACCACTCTCTGATGGTAACCAGACCCCTGTCACCCCTCTCTGATGGTAACCAGACCCCTGTCACCCCTCTCTGATGGTAACCAGACCCCTGTGACCCCTCTCTGATGGTAACCAGACCCCTGTCACCCCTCTCTGATGGTAACCAGACCCCTGTCACCCCTCTCTGATGGTAACCAGACCCCTGTGACCCCTCTCTGATGGTAACCAGAACCCTGTCACCCCTCTCTGTGGACATGTCTGATGGTAATCAGACCCTGTTACCCCTCTCTGATGGTAACCAGACCCCTGTCACCCCTCTCTGATGGTAACCAGACCCCTGTCACCCCTCTCTGATGGTAACCAGACCCCTGTGACCCCTCCCCGATGGTAACCAGACCCCTGTCACCCCTCTCTGTGGACATGTCTGATGGTAATCAGACCCTGTTACCCCTCTCTGATGGTAACCAGAACCTTGTTACCCCTTTCTGATGGTAACCAGAACCCTGTTACCCCTTTCTGATGGTAACCAGAACCCTGTCACCACTCTCTGATGGTTACCAGAACCCTGTTACCACTCTCTGTGGACATGTCTGTCTGATGGTAACCAGACCCTGTTACCCCTCTCTGATGGTAACCAGACCCCTGTCACCACTCTCTGATGGTAACCAGAACCCTGTTACCACTCTCTGTGGACATGTCTGTCTGATGGTAACCAGACCCCTGTTACCCCTCTCTGTGGACATGTCTATCTGATGGTAACCAGACAACTGTTATCCCTCTCTGTGGACATGTCTATCTGATGGTAACCAGACAACTGTTATCCCTCTCTGTGGACATGTCTGTCTGATGGTAACCAAGAGGCCAGTAACCCCAAAACAAGATAGCTATCAGCCAGGGAAAGTAACGTTTGGTTGTCTTTCAAGAACAGTTAAAAAGATACGTGGTATTTACTGTGCTGTTCAGGTGTGTGTGTGTGTGTGTGTGTGTGTGTGTGTGTGTGTGTGTGTCAGGTTACCTGTTCGTCTAGTGAGACAGTCTTTCAGAGTGTGTTCACTTTGTCCCCCAGTAGTTCAGTCAGCTGTACCAGTGAAGGTGGTTGATATCTCTCTGGTCTCTCTCTGAGCCCCTATTGGCTGATGGAAACACAAGGTCAGAGGTCAGATATACTGGCCCATTGCCTGGTGTTACCATGGACACCAGGGACATTCTTTAAAAACGACAAAAGTTGTGTCAGACAAAGGACACACAAGTAAATTGATTAACTCTATAATCCGGAATAGGGTGACATTCGAGAGACACCCATTTCAGACACACCCATTTCGAGACACACCCATTCCAGACACACCCATTTCAGACACACCCATTTCAGACACACCCATTCCAGACACACCCATTTCAGACACACACATTCCAGACACACCCACTCCAGACACACACATTCCAGACACACACATTCCAGACACACACATTCCAGACACACCCATTCCAGACACACCCATTCCAGACACACACATTCCAGACACACCCATTTCAGACACACACATTCCAGACACACCCATTTCGAGACACACCCATTCCCCATTTGAGACACACCCATTTCAGACACACACATTCCAGACACACACATTTCAGACACACACATTCCAGACACACCCATTCCAGACACACACATTTCAGACACACCCATTTCAGACACACACATTCCAGACACACCCATTTCAGACACACACATTCCCGACACACCCATTTCGAGACACACCCATTCCAGACACACCCATTTCAGACACACACATTCCAGACACACACATTCCAGACACACCCATTTCAGACACACCCATTTCAGACACCCATTTCAGACACACCCATTCCAGACAGACCCATTTCGAGACACACCCATTCCAGACACACCCATTCCAGACACACCCATTTCAGACACACCCATTTCAGACACACCCATTTCAGACACACACATTCCAGACACACCCATTTCAGACACACACATTCCCGACACACCCATTTCGAGACACACCCATTCCAGACGCACCCATTTGTAATGACCGAAACACAGCAAGGTGTGGATACATATAAAAGTTTGGGACATTAGTCTAAAACCAATCAGGAGTTACTGTTGTTGATGCAGGTACGCAATCAGGACATTAGTCTGAAACCAATCAGGAGTTACTGTTGTTGATGCAGGTACGCAATCAGGACATTAGTCTGAAACCAATCAGGAGTTACTGTTGTTGATGCAGGTACGCAAGCAGGACATTAGTCTGAAACCAATCAGGAGTTACTGTTGTTGATGCAGGTACGCAATCAGGACATTAGTCTGAAACCAATCAGGAGTTACTGTTGTTGATGCAGGTACACAAGCAGGACATTAGTCTGAAACCAATCAGGAGTTACTGTTGTTGATGCAGGTACGCAAGCAGGACATTAGTCTGAAACCAATCAGGAGTTACTGTTGTTGATGCAGGTACGCAATCAGGACATTAGTCTGAAACCAATCAGGAGTTACTGTTGTTGATGCAGGTACACAAGCAGGACATTAGTCTAAAACCAATCAGGAGTTACTGTTGTTGATGCAGGTACACAAGCAGGACATTAGTCTAAAACCAATCAGGAGTTACTGTTGTTGATGCAGGTACGCAATCAGGACATTAGTCTGAAACCAATCAGGAGTTACTGTTGTTGATGCAGGTACGCAAGCAGGACATTAGTCTGAAACCAATCAGGAGTTACTGTTGTTGATGCAGGTACACAAGCAGGACATTAGTCTAAAACCAATCAGGAGTTACTGTTGTTGATGCAGGTACGCAAGCAATACATTTTCTCGTGAGGAACAATGAGGTTTGGAATGTTACAAAGCAACAACAACAAAATACCTCAAGTAGCAACATGATAATTCATAATAATAAACAGATATCAAAATCCAAAACAATGTCATTGACCTTTAGATATCTTTATGGGGTCTAGGTACAGAACTAGGTCCCCATCTTGGTAGAACAGAATCCTTACAATCAATCCATAAAACGTATTTCAACAGCTGTCACTAGGGTTGCTAAGCTACAGGTAACTCAATAACGTTATCGGAAGCTGTGTTAATACTGGAAATAACAGGTCATCCATGGCAATCTGGTAAATGTGGTCATTTAAACTTGAATCATCTTTAAAATAATCTTTAAAAATGTATAAACCATCAACAGTATGGTAAACTGACCAGACAATCAACAGCATGGTAAACTGACCAGACCATCAACAGCATGGTAAACTGACCAGACCATCAACAGCATGGTAAACTGACCAGACCATCAACAGCATGGTAAACTGACCAGACCATCAACAGCATGGTAAACTGACCAGACCATCAACAGTATGGTAAACTGACCAGACCATCAACAGAATGGTTAACTGACCAGACCATCAACAGCATGGTAAACTGACCAGACCATCAACAGTATGGTTAACTGACCAGACCATCAACAGTATGGTTAACTGACCAGACCATCAACAGCATGGTATACTTTACCAGACCATCAACAGCATGGTAAACTGACCAGACCATCAACAGCATGGTAAACTGACCAGACCATCAACAGCATGGTAAACTGACCAGACCATCAACAGCATGGTAAACTGACCAGACCATCAACAGCATGGTAAACTGACCAGACCATCAACAGTATGGTTAACTGACCAGACCATCAACAGCATGGTATACTTTACCAGACCATCAACAGCATGGTAAACTGACCAGACCATCAACAGCATGGTAAACTGACCAGAGGTACCAAACTAACTGAGGTAAAACCCAGTGTAGAGGTACCAAACTAACTGAGGTAAAACACAGTGTAGAGGTACCAAACTAACTGAGGTAAAACACAGTGTAGAGGTACCAAACTAACTGAGGTAAAACACAGTGTAGAGGTACCAAACTAACTGAGGTAAAACACAGTGTAGAGGTACCAAACTAACTGGGGTAAAACACAGTGTAGAGGTACCAAACTAACTGAGGTAAAACACAGTGTAGAGGTACCAAACTAACTGAGGTAAAACACAGTGTAGAGGTACCAAACTAACTGAGGTAAAACACCGTGTAGAGGTACCAAACTAACTGAGGTAAAACACAGTGTAGAGGTACCAAACTAACTGAGGTAAAACACAGTGTAGAGGTACCAAACTAACTGAGGTAAAACACAGTGTAGAGGTACCAAACTAACTGAGGTAAAACACAGTGTAGAGGTACCGAACTAACTGAGGTAAAACACAGTGTAGAGGTACCAAACTACAGTGCCTTGCGAAAGTATTCGGCCCCCTTGAACTTTGCGACCTTTTGCCACATTTCAGGCTTCAAACATAAAGATATAAAACTGTGTTTTTTTGTGAACAACAAGTGGGACACAATCATGAAGTGGAACGACATTTATTGGATATTTCAAACTTTTTTAACAAATCAAAAACTGAAAAATTGGGCGTGCAAAATGATTTAAGGTATCTTTACTTTTACTACAGTATGAAAACTGGGTACTTTTCCCACCACTGCCAGTACTGCAGATAACTTCCTCACTGAGATGAAGCTACAGTAGGCTGGTCTCTGGGTTGTGGTCTCTGGTCTCTGGGTTGTGGTCTCTGGGTTGTGGTCTCTGGTCTCTGTGGTCTCTGGTCTCTGTGGGTTGTGGTCTCTGGTCTCTGGGTTGTGGTCTCTGGTCTCTGGGTTGTGGTCTCTGGGTTGTGGTCTCTGTGGGCTGTGGTCTCTGTGGGCTGTGGTCTCTGTGGGCTGTGGTCTCTGGTCTCTGTGGTCTCTGGTCTCTGTGGGTCGTGGTCTCTGGTCTCTGGGTTGTGGTCTCTGGTCTCTGGGTTGTGGTCTCTGGTTTGTGGTCTCTGTGGGCTGTGGTCTCTGTGGGCTGTGGTCTCTGTGGGCTGTGGTCTCTGGTCTCTGTGGTCTCTGGTCTCTGTGGGTTGTGGTCTCTGGTCTCTGGGTTGTGGTCTCTGGGTTGTGGTCTCTGTGGGCTGTGGTCTCTGTGGGTCGTGGTCTCTGTGGGTTGTGGTCTCTGTGGGCTGTGGTCTCTATGGGCTGTGGCCTCTGGATTGTGGTCTCTGTGGGCTGTGGTCTCTGGGGTGTGGTCTCTGTGGGATGTGGTCTCTGGGTTGTGGTCTTTGTGGGATGTGGTCTCTGGTTTCTGGGATGTGGTCTCTGGTCTCTGGGTTGTGGTGTCTGTGGTCTGTGGTCTCTGGGTTGTGGTCTCTATGGGCTGTGGTCTGTGGGCTGTGGTCTCTGGGTTGTGGTCTCTGTGGGATGTGGTCTCTGGTTTCTGGGATGTGGTCTCTGGTCTCTGTGGGCTGTGGTCTCCGGTCTCTGGTCTCTGGACTGTGGTCTGAGCTGTGGTCTCTGGTCTCTGGGCTGTGGTCTTTGTGGATTGTGGTCTCTGTGTGTTGTGGTCTCTGGCCTCTGGTCTCTCTGGGCTGTGGTCTCTGGTCTCTGTGGGTTGTAGATGACTACTCTGTGGGTTGTGGATGACTACTCTGTGTCTGTGGGTTGTGGATGACTACTCTGTGGGTTGTGGATGACTACTCTGTGTCTGTGGGTTGTGGATGACTACTCTGTGTCTGTGGGTTGTGGATGACTACTCTGTGTCTGTGGGTTGTGAATGACTACTCTGTGTCTGTGGGTTGTGGATGACTTCTCTGTGTCTGTGGGTTGTGAATGACTACTCTGTGTCTGTGGGTTGTGGATGACTTCTCTGTGTCTGTGGGTTGTGCATGACTACACTGTGTCTGTGGGTTGTAGATGACTACTCTGTGGGTTGTGGATGACTACTCTGTCTCTGTGGGTTGTGGATGACTACTCTGTGGGTTGTGGATGACTACTCTGTGTCTGTGGGTTGTGGATGACTACTCTGTGTCTGTGGGTTGTGGATGACTACTCTGTGTCTGTGGGTTGTGGATGACTTCTCTGTGTCTGTGGGTTGTGAATGACTACTCTGTGTCTGTGGGTTGTGGATGACTTCTCTGTGTCTGTGGGTTGTGCATGACTACACTGTGTCTGTGGGGGAGCTGGTTGCAGTGCGCACAAGCATGACACCTTGCTCTCCTCTGACACAACCTCTCTATAGGCCAGTGTGTGTGTGTGTGTGTGTGTGTGCGTGCGTGCGTGTGTGTGTGTGTGTGTGCGTGCGTGCGCGTGCGTGCGTGTGTGTGTGTGTGTGTGTGTGTGTGTTTGTGTATGTGTGTGTGTGCGTGCGTGCGTGCGTGTGTGCGTGCGTGTGTGTGTGCGTGTGTGTGTGTGTGTGTGTGTGTGTGTGTGTGTGTGTGTGTGTGTGTTTGTGTGTGTGTGTGTTCCACCCCAATAGTCGAACAACTTCCGAAATCTTCTGAAATCCCACAGTACCTCTAACCTCTAACCCTAACCCTAACCCTAACCTCTAACCTCTAACTCTAACCCTAACCTCTTTATAGAGTATCTTAAATAAATAACGACTGCACTTGTCTTTTCTACCACTGACTTTGCTGGTAAATTTAAGGGAAAATGTAGATAGGATTGTGATGCGTTGTTGTTTCACCTATCTTATTAAGATCAATGCAATAATTGAAAGTCGTTCTGGATAAGAGCCTCTGCTAAATGACTCAAATGTCAAATGTAAAATTCACGTCTGGGCAGGGTTTGTCTGCCTGATTGATCAGTTCACCCAGCAACCCCTCTCGACTACATTGCGGGGGGGTCGAGGGAGGGTTTGATGGTTGTACAGTCGTCTCAAATAAAACTGTGAAGGACCTCGGCGTTACTCTGGACCCTGATCTCTCTTTTGTCGAAAGAGACAGCTTTTTTCCATCTACGTAACATTGCAAAAATCAGAAACTTTCTGTCCAAAAATGATGCAGAAAAATTAATCCATGCTTTTGTCACTTCTAGGTTAGACTACTGCAATGCTCTACTTTCCGGCTACCCGGATAAAGCACTAAATAAACTTCAGTTAGTGCTAAACACGGCTGCTAGAATCCTGACTAGAACCAAAAAATGTGATCATATTACTCCAGTGCTAGCCTCTCTACACTGGCTTCCTGTCAAAGCAAGGGCTGATTTCAAGGTTTTACTGCTAACCTATAAAGCATTACATGGGCTTGCTCCTACCTATCTTTCTGATTTCGTCCTACCATACATACCTACACGTACGCTACGGTCACAAGACGCAGGCCTCCTAATTGTCCCTAGAATTTCTAAGCAAACAGCTGGAGGCAGGGCTTTCTCCGATAGAGCTCCATTTTTATGGAATGGTCTGCCTACCCATGTGAGAGACGCAGACTCGGTCTCAACCTTTAAGTCTTTACTGAAGACTCATCTCTTCAGTGGGTCATATGATTGAGTGTAGTCTGGCCCAGGATTGTGAAGGTGAATGGAAAGGCTCTGGAGCAACGAACCGCCCTTGCTGTCTCTGCCTGGCCGGTTCCCCTCTCTCCACTGGGAATCTCTGCCTCTAACCCTATTACAGGGGCTGAGTCACTGGCTTACTGGTGATCTTCCATGCCGTTCCTAGGAGGGGTGCGTCACTTGAGTGGGTTTAGTCACTGACGTGATCTTCCTGTCTGGGTTGGCGCCCCCCCTCGGGTTGTGCCGTGGCGGAGATCTTTGTGTGCTATACTCGGCCTTGTCTCAGGATGGTAAGTTGGTGGTTGAAGATATCCCTCTAGTGGTGTGGGGGCTGTGCTTTGGAAAAGTGGGTGGGGTTATATCCTTCCTGTTTGGCCCTGTCCGGCGGAATCATCGGATGGGGCTACAGTGTCTCCTGACCCCTCCTGTCTCAGCCTCCAGTATTGATGCTGCAGTAGTTTATGTGTCGGGGGGCTAGGGTCAGTTTGTTTTATCTGGAGTACTTCTCCTGTCCTATCCGGTGTCCTGTGTGAATTTAAGTATGCTCTCTCTTTCTCTCTGAGGACCTGAGCCCTAGGACCATGCCTCAGGACTATCTGGCATGATGACTCCTTGCTGTCCCCAGTCCACCTGGTCGTGCTGCTGCTCTAGTTTCAACTGTTCTGCAAGCGGCTATGGAACCCTGACCTGTTCACCGGACGTGCTACCTGTCCCAGACCTGTTGTTTTCAACTCTCTAGAGACAGCAGGAGAGGTAGAGATACTCTCAATGATCGGCTATGAAAAGCCAACTGACATTTACTCCTGGGGTGATGACTTGCTGCACCCTTGACAACTACTGTGATTATTATTATTTGACCATGCTGGTCATGTATGAACATTTGAACATCTTGGCCATGTTCTGTTATAATCTCCACCTGGCACAGCCAGAAGAGGACTGGCCACCCCTCAGAGCCTGGTTCCTCTCTAGGTTTCTTCCTAGGTTCTGGCCTTTCTAGGGAGTTTTTCCTAGCCACCGTGCTTCTACACCTGCATTGCTTGCTGTTTGGGGTTTTAGGCTGGGTTTCTGTACAGCACTTTGATATCAGCTGATGTACGAAGGGCTATATAAATACATTTGATTTGATTTGATTTACGTGTTCATGTTGACTGTATGAGTCACAGGTACAGGTCACAGGTATGGCTGTTAGTCATTTGGAGCTCCAGAGTGGCTCAGCGGTCTAAGGCACTGCATCTCAGTGCAAGAGGCGTCACTACAGTCCCTGGTTTGATTTCAGGTTGTATCACATCCGGCTGTGATTGGGAGTCCCATAAGACAATTGGCCCAGCCAAGGGGTAGGCCGTCATTGTAATTAAGAATTTGTTCTTAAATGACTTGTCTAGTTAAATAAATAAATAAAATTACACTGTAATGTCTGAACAAAGAAAGGCTTCCTCTCAGCACACAAAGTATGTCCACCAACTAACTCGTCTTTCAGTCCATCAGAAGATGTCCTGATACAGCAGGTCTGGCTGACAGTACAGTCGTACAGAACTCTCTTCCTCTTCTCTGTCTATTTCAGTTGGTTGAGGAGCCACAGACAGAGAACCAATCAGCCTGTTGTCAGTCAGTACTATAGAGCCAGAGATCAGCCTGTTGTCAGTCAGTACTATAGAGCCAGAGATCAGCCTGTTGTCAGTCAGTACTATAGAGCCAGAGATCAGCCTGTTGTCAGTCAGTACTATAGAGCCAGAGATCAGCCTGTTGTCAGTCAGTACTATAGAGCCAGAGATCAGCCTGTTGTCAGTCAGTACTATAGAGCCAGAGATCAGCCTGTTGTCAGTCAGTACTATAGAGCCAGAGATCAGCCTGTTGTCAGTCAGTACTATAGAGCCAGAGATCAGCCTGTTGTCAGTCAGTACTATAGAGCCAGAGATCAGCCTGTTGTCAGTCAGTACTATAGATCCAGAGATCAGCCTGTTGTCAGTCAGTACTATAGAGCCAGAGATCAGCCTGTTGTCAGGCAGTACTATAGAGCCAGAGATCAGCCTGTTGTCAGTCAGTACTATAGAGCCAGAGATCAGCCTGTTGTCAGTCAGTACTATAGAGCC
Source organism: Oncorhynchus mykiss (assembly GCF_013265735.2). Taxonomy (NCBI): domain Eukaryota; kingdom Metazoa; phylum Chordata; class Actinopteri; order Salmoniformes; family Salmonidae; genus Oncorhynchus; species Oncorhynchus mykiss. Next base: position 5,387,701 of record NC_048569.1, on the reverse strand, counting down.
AGAGATCAGCCTGTTGTCAGTCAGTACTATAGAGCCAGAGATCAGCCTGTTGTCAGTCAGTACTATAGAGCCAGAGATCAGCCTGTTGTCAGTCAGTACTATAGAACCAGAGATCAGCCTGTTGTCAGTCAGTACTATAGAGCCAGAGATCAGCCTGTTGTCAGTCAGTACTATAGAGCCAGAGATCAGCCTGTTGTCAGTCAGTACTATAGATCCAGAGATCAGCCTGTTGTCAGTCAGTACTATAGAGCCAGAGATCAGCCTGTTGTCAGTCAGTACTATAGAGCCAGAGATCAGCCTGTTGTCAGTCAGTACTATAGAGCCAGAGATCAGCCTGTTGTCAGTCAGTACTATAGAGCCAGAGATCAGCCTGTTGTCAGTCAGTACTATAGAGCCAGAGATCAGCCTGTTGTCAGTCAGTACTATAGAGCCAGAGATCAGCCTGTTGTCAGTCAGTACTATAGAGCCAGAGATCAGCCTGTTGTCAGTCAGTACTATAGAGCCAGAGATCAGCCTGTTGTCAGTCAGTACTATAGAGCCAGAGATCAGCCTGTTGTCAGTCAGTACTATAGAGCCAGAGATCAGCCTGTTGTCAGTCAGTACTATAGAGCCAGAGATCAGCCTGTTGTCAGTCAGTACTATAGAGCCAGAGATCAGCCTGTTGTCAGTCAGTACTATAGAGCCCTGGCCTCTTGTCAGCAGTGGTTTTCCTCAGAACCCCCTCCCCCCCCCCACCATGTTTTTGTAGCCCTGAACTAGTTGATGCTTTAGAGCCAGGCTTGCTGTCAGCATACTATGAAAGGCCAGGGTTCAGACCAGAACAGTACAAGGTGTGTCAGGGTAGGGCAAGTTGGCTGTCTCACTGTGGTGGCCCTTGGCCAAGGCATGCCCTGCCATGTTCTCGTTCTCCATGCTAGCTTTGTGCGTGTGTGTGTGCGTGTGTGTGTGTGTGTGTGTGTGTATGTGTCCTGTTCTGCTGGGTGGGACAGCACACGATCTGACAGAGGTAGGCCTTTCTAGGCCTTTCTAGCTGCAGAAGTTCCTGATTGCATAATACCAAATAAATCTATCACTTTGAATAGTCTCCCTCTCACCTCTCACCTCACTACTCTCCCCTTTCTACTCAAATTAAATTTAAATTTAAATTGAAGGGCTATATTGTGATGGGAAACATATGTTAACATTGCCAAGTAGATTATAAAAAATGTGAAATAAACAATTAAAATGACCAAAATCACAAAAGTTCCAAAAGAATAAAGACATTTCAAATGTCATATTATGTGTAAATAGTTCAAGTACATAAGGGAAAATAAATGAACATAAATATGGGTTGTATTTACAATGGTGTTTGTTCTTCACTGGTTGCCCTTTTCTCGTGGCAACAGGTCACAAATCCTGCTGCTGTGATGTCACACTGTGGAATTTCACCCAGTAGATTTGGGAGTTTTTCAAAATTGGATTTGTTTTCGAATTCTTTGTGGATCTGTGTAACCTGAGGGAAATATGTCTCTCTAATATGGTCATACATTGGGCAGGAGGTTAGGAAGTGCAGCTCAGTTTCCACCTCATTTTGTGGGCAGTGAGCACATAGCCTGTCTTCTCTTGAGAGCCATGTCTGCCTACGGCGGCCTTTCTCAATAGCAAGGCTATGCTCACTGAGTCTGTACATAGTCAAAGCTTTCCTTAAGTTTGGGTCAGTCACAGTGGACAGGTATTCTGCCACTGTGTACTCTCTGTTTAGGGTCAGTCACAGTGGTCAGGTATTCTGCCGCTGTGTACTCTCTGTGTAGGGCCAAATAGCATTCTAGTTTGCTCTGTTTTTTTGTTAATTCTTTCCAATGTGTCAAGTAATTATCTTTTTGTTTTCTCATGATTTGATTGGGTCTAATTGTGCTGTTGTCCTGGGGCTCTGTAGGGTGTGTTTGTGTTTGTGAACAGAGCCCCAGGACCAGCTTGCTTAGGGGACTCTTCTCCAGGTTCATCTCTCTGTAGGTGATGTCTTTGTTGTGGAAGGTTTGTGAATCACTTCCTTTTAGGTGGTTGTAGAATTTAGCGGCTCTTTTCTGGATTTTGATAATTAGTGGGTATCGGCCTAATTCTGCTCTGCATGCATTATTTGGTGTTCTACGTTGTACACGGAGGATACTTTTGCAGAATTCTGCATGCAGAGTCTCAATTTGGTGTTTGTTCCATTTTGTGAAATCTTGGTTGGTGAGCGGACCCCAGACCTCACAACCATAAAGGGCAATGGGTTCTATAACTGATTCAAGTACTTTTAGCCAGATCGTAATTGGTATGTCCAATTTGATGTTCCTTTTGATGGCATAGAATGCCCTTCTTGCCTTGTCTCTCAGATCGTTCACAGCTTTGTGGAAGTTACCTGTGGCGCTGATGTTTAGGCCAAGGTATGTATAGTTTTTTGTGTGCTCTAGGGCAACAGTGTCTAGATGGAATTTGTATTTGTGGTCCTGGTGACTGGACCTTTTTTGGAACACCATTATTTTGGTCTTACTGAGATTTACTGTCAGGGCCCAGGTCTGACAGAATCTGTGCAGAAGATCTAGGTGCTGCTGTAGGCCCTCCTCGGTTGGGGACAGATCTAGGTGCTGCTGTAGGCCCTCCTCGATTGGGGACAGAAGCACCAGATCATCAGTAAACAGTAGACATTTGACTTCAGATTCCAGTCTCACCTCTCCCCTCTGCGTCACAAACCCATCCCAGAATTTGAAACTGAAACCTACTTCCTCTTTTTCAAGAGCAAAAAAAATATAGATGTTCTATCTGTGGAGAAGCAGCACAGTCTATGTCTCTTCTAATGACTGTTTCTATCAGCTTCTAACCGCTGTTTCTATCAGCTTCTAACGACTGTTCATTTATTACACTGGTAATACACTTTTACACAATACAGGCCCATCTGGGTCAGCGTAGTGCACTACGTAGGGTATAGGGTGACATTTTGGATGCATAAAATCCATCATAAAAGAGTCAGAGACACGGACCAGTTGCCAACAACTCTGCACCAGCTCTTATCTAATCTGTCCATGGATTCAGTAAACTATTCCAGGGTGTAGATAGACCCTTTAGCTTGCCCCTCATAACACGTTATCAGAACCGCGATGAGCTTGGAATAAGGAAGTTGGAAGTAGATTTTTTTTTTTTATGACAGTGATATCTGAAAAGCGTACAGGAAGCACATTCCATTCCGGTCACAATGACTTCCCTTTTCCATACAAGGCACTTACGTACCATGTAAAACTTAGCCAATGAAACTGAGTGCTGTAACTAGGCTACCTGTCTGTCAGTGTGTGAAGTCTCTTCACCTTTCATCACTAATCTCAGTCGTTCTTTCAGGTAGTTTTCTGTCTTCGGTGTTTAAGGGGCGGGTAGGTAGTGGTGAGAGTGTTGGACTAGTAACCGAAAGGTTGCAAGATTGAATCCCGGAGCCGACAAGGTACAAATCTGTCGTTCTGCCCCTGAACAAGGCAGTTAACCCACTGTTCCCCAATGTGTCTTTTTTCGTTTGGCTAATGA